>NC_048222.1:91700-161329 GCF_002007445.2 Ailuropoda melanoleuca
CCGCAGACCAGTTTCCCTCCCTCCCCGCTCCTCTCCTCTCCCAGGGCCACCAGCTCCCACTCCCTTCTGCCTCCAGTCCCTTCCACCCCTCAGCAAGCACCACCCCGGGACCAAGTTCAATCAGAGCGTGTTTCCTCCCACTCACCAGCCCTCCGAGCCTCGACCCCAGAGCAGGGCTGGCGTGAAGTTCTTAGAATGGCCAGGCCCAGGCCAGACCCCATTGTCCCCAAGACAGCTCCACGCTCCCCTCAGCCCCGGGCCGGGCAGGACCCCGCCATTCCCGGCACACCGGGGAACCTCAGCCTGCCAGCGGCTCTCCCTGTTCCCTCTGAAGAAACCCTCCCTGTGTGTGTTTCTTTAATATGGATCACAACTCACAGCACACAGTAATTCTGCCCTTGCTTTTCCTTGTACCATGGGTCTTAGAGACTGCCTCGCGTCAGTCCAAGTAGGTCTTCTTCCTTGGTTTTAGCTGCTACGTGAACTACAGTCAATGCCGGCTGTAAAAGCACTTCGCCTGCCCCGGCACGTGGGGACACTCGGGGAACGCTGGTTTGCTCCACTTCCTTCCGATCGCTCCCACATAATCGAGAAACACCCCGGACACGATGGTTGACAGGACCCCCCAGCCCTCACCACAGCTGTGCCACTTCTCGGCAGACGCAGACGACACGTTCCGTGTCCCTGTCTGCCACGCTCTCCCACGCAGCGTGCTTGCTGGCTCTCGCCCCAAAGCCCTGCCATGCACGGGAAATCTTTCCCTTCCTCCAAGACCAGACTTGTCACATCCCACGTGAAAGCTGGCCTCCCCCAGAGCAGAGCTCTCTGCCCTCCGGGCCCCCTCCCTGCCGTCCGCGCGCTCACGTCACCCTCGCGGGCTCGGCCTGTCCTGATACCGTCGTGCTCAGCCCACAGCCTGGCCCGTAAGAACCGCCCCACGCACGTCTGTGGGATAAAACCTTGACTTCCTGAAAATCGACCCTCTCTCCCGCTTCCTGTGTTCCCTACGGAGCAGCTGCCACGGTGGCACGTGAGACCTGGGGCGTGCCCCCCACCTCTCTGAGCCTCAGTTTCTCACTCTGTAAAATGGGATAAAGATACCTACCTCACAGGGATGGAAGACATTAAACTGTACGAAGGAGCTCAAAAAGTGTAACAAGTATCGGGGCGCCTGGGGGGCTCCGGTGGGTGAAGCGTCTGCCTTCCGCTGGGGTCGTGAGCCCGGGGTCCGGGGATGGAGCCCCCAGGTCCGGCTCCCTGCTCAGCCCCGCGGAGTCTGCGTCTGCCTCTGCCCCTCCCCCTGAGCTTCCTCTCTCTCCCCCCAAATAAATAGATAAAAGCTTTTTTAAAAATGTGGCAAGTATTCTTACCCCTCTGCAAATTCATTCTGACACCATCTTGTCCCAAGTCCCTGAACAGCAGTCTCACGGTCCTCCCCCCACCGCGTTCCCTAGCTGCCCCGGGGCGGGGTCCCAGGGTCCCTCCATTGAACGCGGTGGGCCCTGTTCTCCCGTGTCCTCGTCAGTGTCCACTTCTCTGCAGCCCCCCCCATCTCTCAGGGCGGCACAGCAGCCTGGGGGCACGGGTGTGGTCGGGAGCCCCTCCCCAGCCCTGGTTTCGAGGACGCTCGCTCGCTGCCCCCCCCCCCAGCTCAGAGATGGCAGATAGACGGTGCGCAAAGCCACGCTCGCACAGGGAGGGGCTCGGGGAGGCAGCCGCAGAGTTGGGCCAGCTGCCCTCCCAGACACGCGGGCAGGCAGGCAGGACCGGGTGGAGGGCCGTGGGGGTGCCGCCAGGCTCGGGAGGAAGTCAGAGGGAGAGGCTCCCCAACTAATTGTCAGGCCGGTGCCGGCCGGGTGCCAGCAGCATGCCGGCGATGTTTGGGCGACTGGTCACCGGCGGAGAGGGAGGGAGGGAGGGAGGTCTAAGGAGAAGCACGTGGGGCTCCTCGCAGCTCACTTCCAGCCCATTAGGCTTTTCTAGGTCACTCTCTGCTGTGCTTCCCTCACGGGTTCCCTGCTCTGCCCCAGCTTCCTTTCATGGTCCTGCCTCGGTTTCTCTGACTCACAGTCCCTGCCCCCGACTCGCTTCGTGTCTCGGTGGCCCTGAGGGGAACGGGACAGGCCCCTCTCCCCCGTCGCCTCCATCCCCCGAGCCCCTGCTTTGCTGCCACCCCACACACAGCCTGGGTAGGCGGCACACCTTCTGCCTCCCGGAACCCACAGCCCGCCTCTTCCTGCCGCCTGCGCCCCAGCCAGGCACTCAGCTTCCCCCGGCTCCCGGGCCGCCTCCCTCGGCTCTGGGCACCGGGCCTTCACCCTGCCTCGGTCTGGACCACTGCTCGCCAGGCCTTCGACAAACCCTGCTCAGGGATACCTACTGACCAACCCGGGCCTCGCTACCTTCCTTCCTACGTACCTGCCACACATGTCACCTTCCATGTCTCCGTCTCCCCAGTAGAATGTCATCCCCACCAGCTCGGGCGGATTCCTGTCCGTGTCCCCCGCCCCCTTCACAAATACCTGTGGAGCAAATGAATGTACGTGACCTCCTTTGACCGTTAAAGCAGGTCTGTGACATAAGTGTAAGTGTTCCCACTCTATGGTCTCAACCAACACGAGTGGAGTCAAACCTTGGAAACCCCACTGCTTCTGAGCAGGGTGTGGCTCCTTTCCTCCGGGCAGGTCCTTACCTAGTTCAGTCACAAGGGCCAAGGACGGACCGTCAGGTTTCCCGCCTTCTGCTCCTTCCTCCCCTCTCAGCCCTCCCTGGCCCAGGAGGACACGGACGGTCTGCCGGCTCCACGGCCAGACTGCAGGCCAGACTGCAGACCACACACGGCGGGACAGCGGCTTCACACTCCACCCACCGCCCTGGCTGAGCTCCCAGCTCCGCAGGAAGTGCCGCCGGGACAGAGCCAAGGGAGGGTGAGCATAAGAAAGATGCAGACCAGGGGCGCAGGGCGGGGGGTGCCCACAGGAGAGGCGGGCTCTGCTGTCCACGGAGAGGGCGGCCACTGTGTCCGTACCTCCTCTCCTGTGGTCCCATCCCAACAGCCAGAGCTCCTCAAGAGCTTTGCAGGAGCCAGTCCATTCCGTGGGCTAGAACTCACCCTGGACGCCCCCTCCCCCAGGGACCGTGTGGACGATGAACCCTCCCCCAGGGACCATGAGGGCGGTGTCCCCTCCCCCAGGGACCATGTGGATGACGCACCCTCCCCCCAGGGACCATGAGGGCGGCGCCCCCTTTCCCAGGGACCATGTGGGCGGCTTCCATCTACAAAACACACTTGGAGCCAGCCTCTCCTTTCCAGCTCCACCAGCTGCCATGCCTCTCACCTAAACCCCTGCAGCACCTCCTTTCTTCAGGACCACAGACCGCACCCCTTCGGGGGACGCCGCTGGGCTGTGCTGGGCTGTGCGTGACCTGGTCTCACCGGAGTCCTGGCACCCTCCAGCCCCGGCTCACCCTGCACCAGCTTTCTGTAAGTCGGCCCAACTCTTCCTTTCCTCAGAGTCTTTGCAGAGCTGTTCCCTTGGCCTGGAATGCCCTTCCCTCCTCCCTGTGCCCCTCTCCAGGTCTCTTACACGCAGCCTCCTCAACACCTCCATCTGCACCCAGGCCCTGTGCCGGCCTTTGTGGGGTGGCCACATTCAGCAAACGAAACCACAAGACATCTACTTAAATCTGAATCCCAAAGAACGAATCATTTCGCGGCACAAGTAACCCCCACGTGATATCTGGGAGATAGTTATACTCACCGTTCATCTGAAATTCCTGTTTAAGTGCGTGTCCTGTGTTTTATCTGCTGAGCCTAGAGGTGTAGATTGACTCCATTCCCCTTCTGTTTGGAGAGGTTGGGGTAAGGGAACCTCTCCTTCTCGGCTAGGGTCCTCGGTTAGAGGTGTCTGTGTGAGACTCGAGAGGCAGCAGGGAGGCCGAGGGGTCCGTGGGAGTGGGCGGGGTGCACTGGCTCCCACGGACTTGAAGCCAAGCGTCCACTTAGAACCTCATGCCTTCAATCCTACAGGCCTTTCAGTGATGTTCTCACCCAGTTCCTTGTATTCAACCCCTTGCACCTACCACCCCGTGAGTGGTGTCTGCCTCCGGCACTGGGGCCCACCTGATGCAGTTCCCCGCACCTGCCCTGACGCTGGGCCCGTATGCAGATGCCGTGGGACTGGTTAGTGTCTCCTGCGTCTGCGGGCTGTGGCAGCCCCGCTCAGCGTCCTACCTCCGTGTTGGTGAGCCTGGACTGCACCGTGTGCTCCTCCTACCCCTTGTCAGGCGGGGCCTCACTCAGCACCTGCAGGGAGTGCTCAGGGAGCACCTTTTTAACTGAGATAAACGTGGAAGAGACAGGACTCGGCCTACTCCTGCACACTCGGGGACCAGGACCAGGACCAGGAAGGCTGGCCCCGCAGACACCACTCACCCTGGACCAGCTCCGCCACCCCTCAGACCTCAGGTTCCTCCTCTGCAATGTGAGGGTTCACGACAGGGCACCAACGTCCCTCTCAACTCTCACATCCTGCCGACCTGCTGTTCTTCGAACTCGGTGGTGAAAGTGGGACCAGAACCGAGTTAGCTACCTTTGGTATGGCGTCCAGGTTAACAGATCATCAGTCTGGAAGGCTCGTCTCCCTGATGGGAAAGTGGACACGCCAACGTATGCCCATCTGGCCTGTGAGCACGCACAGGATGATGACACTTGCACCAGGGAAGGGGGCGAGGGCTGCGGGGCCGAGCGGGAGCCTGATGGCACACACCGCACCACGGGCAGCCGGCTCGGACCACAGAACCCAGCGCCTGTCCCGCTGGCTGCCTGGGTGGCTCGTACAGAACCACCATCCATGTCGCTCTCAGGCGTGCACGCTTCATCGAGACCTGTTCCCCGGTGCTGGGGGCTCCGCTCAAACACCACCCCCTCGGAGAAGCGTTTCCTGACACCCTGTTACACGCAGTGCACACCTCGTCCGGACCCACTTCACAGTCTTCAAAGCACTTATCACGTCTGTAATTATCTTGTTAATTTATTTGTTTGCTTGCTTATGGTTTGTCTTTCGCAACAGAATCTGATTTGCTAGAGGATAGAGACCGTGGCTGGCTCGGTCACCCCTCGCTCTCTCCTCAGTGCTGGACACACAGGAGGCCCTCAGGAAGTGGGGGTGGCAGGAGCTGACGCGCTGGGCAAACAGGGCTCCTAGAGGGACTGCTGGGGCGGTGGTGAGAAGGAGGACATGCTTCTGGGCAGTTTGCAGGTGGGTAAAGAAGTACCGGTGACACTGATGGGGGGGTGTTGGAAGGACAGAGAGCAAATGAGCATCCGGGATTAGCTGAAGAAGCAGCACCTGAGCAGGGACTGAAGGGAGAGGCAGGAAGGACATTCCCAGGAGGACAGAACAGAGAAAGTCCAGTCTCAGAAGAGAGGAAGCCATGTTTCGGGGAAAAAGCAGAGTTTGGAGGCCGCAAACCTGAATTTCAGCCCCGGCTCTGCCTTGGACACCCCGCGACTCCCAGAGGCCCCTGGTAACAGGGCTGTCAGAGAGCCACACGCGAGGGCGAGAGGGTGAGAGGGCGAGAGGGCGCGTCCCTGTGCCCTGGGTCCCGTCTCTGAGCCTTGGGGTGGTTTGGGGAATCCGGTCGGCTCTGGAGAGGCTGCCCGGGAGCACCTCCTGAGAAGGCCACCTGCTCCAGCAGAGTCGCCAGCTTGGGAAAGCATATTGTAAACAGTCTTTCTAAAGAAAAATGAGTCTTCAGAGAAGCAACCGAGATTGAAGAAAATCTTTGGGAATGGGGCCTAGGGAGTGGGAACCGAGAAAGAATCATGGTCTCCTTAACTTAGGCTTCTTATCCTGAGCGTTCTTTTCCCACGTCCAGTTTTCTCCCCAAAGATGCCTCACCTTTTTTGTTCAGGCTTTTCCATTTCTTTCCCAGTTTATTTACAAGTCACCTCCTCCGGGAAGCCTTCCTGAAATCATTCACACTCGTTCCCCAGTCTGTCAACATAACCCTCAACCCCGTCTTCCCCACTCCGTGTGCAGTGATGACAGATCGCGGGGGACGATGGGTACGCCTGTGTGCATACCACACTCCCTAATTCATCACGTGGGTATGCATCGGCCCCGTCACACTCCCTAAGGGCAAAGACCATGACTGTCCTGTCCTCCAGGCTCCCAAACACCTCTCTGTACCTACCTCTCCCCCAGAAGGCTCCAGAAGACTTGTGGACTCTTTGAAAGGATGGGGATGTCACTGAAATGGAGGACAGACTGACTGCAGAACAGACAAAAACAGAAAGAAGCAGGCAGAGAAGGAGAGAGGCCAGCGATGGGCCGAGGCCCGGCCTCCAGCACGCCCCAGTCTGTGCACGGGTACACACTTCCCACAGCACCCCAGGGAGACACCCTGGAGGCAGCGGCAAGGGTGGGGACAGGCGGTGGGGGGCACCCACACCAGTGTCGTGCCAACGGAGAGGCCGGTCACGGTCACAGTCAGCGGCAAGCCACACCGACACTCACCCCGCCTGCCCAGCTCCCTGGGCACAGAATAAGCCCCAGACAGGGACTATGGGGTCAGAGTTGTTGCGGATGCGGGCGAGGGAGGGAGAAGTCCTGAGAAATAAGAAGTTTCCCAGTGCTTCCCCCGTACCCCATGTCCTAGAACCACTGGTGTGAGCTCACAGGAAGCACGGCACAAAGGCTGAGCGGAAGCCCCCACGCATGCGGGTGGCAGGCAGGCAACAACCAGACCATGAGCCTGAGCCAGACTGAAGGCTGTGTGTAATTGCACACAAGCATCCCCAGCGCCATGCTGGCCTCTGCCAGTGAGGACGACTGCTGGCCGAAAAGGGCAAGAATCCTGTGCACATTGGGAAGGTTCAACAACCGGGTACGTGTTTCCTGGGACCTGGCGTGAGCCTGGCACGTTCCAGGTCCAGGGAGCGCCACACGAAAGCTAGGTCCCTGTTCCCACAAAACTACCTTCTGGTGGAACAGCTCCAAACACAGGGTTAGAGGGTTTCAGGTGGTAAGACAATAAACCTGGGTAAAGAGACAGTGAGCGCCTTTGAGGAAACGTACTGGAGACACGGCGCTGAAAGCCGTCGTCTGTTGAGTGTGTTCCGTCTGCGCTGAGCCCTGAAGGATGGGATGCACACAGTCACTTCCAGCTCTGGAGCAAGAGGGGCCCCAGCAGAAGCAGCAGCAAGTGCAAAGACCTGGCAGCAAGACCAGTCTCCTGTGCTCACGGAACAAAGAACAGGAGGCGAGCCCAGTGAGATGGGAGGGCAGGTCCCCCGGCCCCAGGGCTGAACACTGGGATCACCTGGAAAGCTTCTAGAACTCCTGATGCCTCACCCACTGAGACTGTTTAATTGACCTGAGGCGTGTCCTGGACACGGGGAGTTGAAAAGTTCCCCAGATGATTCTGGCTACCATGCAGCCCAGAACAGGAACCATGGACAAGGCCTCGTGGGCCACAGCAAGGCCCGGGGATGGCTGACAATGAGGGCGTCTGAAGACGCTCGGAGCCCTTCCCCCAGTTCCCCAGGCCCAGAGCCAGAAAGGACCCGATGTCTAGCAGGCCTTGAGGTGGGGACGGAACCAAGAAAATGAAGCAATCCAAAGGAAGAGAAACTAAAGAGAATGGGCAAGAAGGCCAAGAGACGCAGGGAAATCCAGAAAAGGCAACAAAGTGGACGGAGCAAAAGCAAACACTCAGATGGTCCCAAAGATCAGAGACACAGGGAAAAGGGAAAGCTCGCATATTCCTCTGCTGTTTGGTGCTTCCCCATGACCACAAACTTGTGTTTGAACTTTCGAGTCCAAGATGGGTCCCCTGTGCGAGAGTGTCACGGGATCAGCAGGCCTGGGCTCCTCCAGCTCTGGAGACCACTCACTGCCTGTGCTTACGCCCCGCCCCCCCGGCCGTCCTCCAAGCCAGCAGGTGGGCCGAGTCCTTCCCATGTTTCTTGCCCTGCTGTCCTCCCCTTGAAGGTGCTTGTGATTACGCAGGGCCCACTCGGGTAATCTGGAGTAACCTCCCTATTCTAAACTCCACTGACTCCAGCCTGACCTCCACCTGCAAGTGTCGTTCGTCTCTGCCGCGAAAAGTAAAGTGCGCGCAGGTTCCCGGGACCCGGACGTGGACGTCGTCAGGGGACCAGGACTCTGCCCACCACGCACACCAGGTCTGGGTCACGTGTGTCATCTGTTGCTTGGGCAGCTGCTGGGTTTGTGAGCCCTGGGCTGGGAGGTCAGTTCCGGGATAAGCACACACGGGTTTATCTGTGCAGGTCTATCAGGCTGTCCAATCTGAGTGTCTCCCCGGTAAGTATGGAGCAGAGGGGAGGACGAGGACGCCTGAGGGTGCCTGATGGTGACTGTGCTCTATCTTTATTACGTCTATCTCCGGGCTGCTGCCCCGTAAAGACTTACGGCCACTGTGCTGATTAACAATAAAACTAACGACAGACCGTCACTCTGCGTGTTTACCGTGTGTCCATCTGCCCCTGAGAACTGCCGGCTGTCTGTCCCTCGGACGCTCCGTGTGGACCAGAGTACCGGGGCGTACCTGTGACGTTGGCACTGGCACTGCGTGAGTGCTCTGTCTGTAAGCATGCATGCTGCAGGGAGTGTGCACACGGCGGGTGAGCACACCTGTTTGTTCCACAGCGTATGCGATCACAGCTGGGGACATCGGGATATTTACTTGCTCACAGACCTCCAGGGGATCCAGACAGAAAGGCCCAGCGGGCCCGGGGGCAGAGGAACTGGGGAGAGGGGAGAGATGGAGGTGAGGGGAGAGGAAAGCATGAAGAAAGCAGAAGGGAGCTGTGGGATCTGAAATAAAAGAGGCAGAGGGTGGAGTGACAGCAAAGACACAGATCAGATATGGGTCTGGCTCCACTCCTGGTGATTCCCTTGCTGTGGGAGCTTGGCAATGCCAGCTCTCTGTGAGGCTGTGTACCAAGAGATCTGAAATAGATAACCCTTGGGAACGTCCCAAAGAAGAAGAGAAAGGGAGACATGGAAATGAAAACACACACCAGGAAAAATGGAGAAAAAGAACCAGAAAGAGAGACATAGGAAGAGAGTACTAAGAGCAGCTCTGGGAGCCGGCAGAGGCACGTGTGCGGGCGCCGGCTCCCCACCCCTTACCCCGGAGCTGCAGTGTTCTTAAGCCCTTAATAGGGAAGGCAGGAAGATGGAAAGGAGAGAGTCGCAGGAATGACAGCACACACCAACACCCAGGCCTGCAAAGCCACAGGAGCCAGGATCCCTGCTTCCGCCCCCAGCCCCCGGTTGTAGGTGTGCCGGCCACCTGCAGTGACTCACACCCTGGCGATGAGGGCACCCATGCCGAAAGCGAGCCTGGGCACCGTGCCCACCGGCACAGCACAGGCCCAGGGGGACGGGAGATTCGGGTCCTAGAGGCAGAACGGGGGGCTGCCCGCCCCACGGGGTGCTGCCTTGCCCCAGGAACGCCCCCTCCCGACCACCCCCTCGCCTCGGGGACCCAGAAGCCCTTTCCTCCTGCTCTCCTCCCCCAAACCTTACCCGGGAAGCCGGAGAACCAGATGAGGTGTTACGCAAGGCCTGATGTTTACGCGCCGCAGGGGCCTCCTCCTCCCTATAAAGCCGACGCGGCGCGGAGAGCGGCGGAGACCGAGACAGGTAGAGGGGAGAGGGGCCGTCCCAGGAGGGCGTCCGGGGAGCGTCCGAAAGTTCATGCGCCGGGCGGACAGAGGGCCCTCCACTCGGCTAGCAGCAGGCGTGGTCCGCCGAGCGCGCGCTGGGAGGCGGCCGCGAGGGTCGCGGCAGGGTCGGCGCCCAGACGCGCGATCCCCATGGAGGCGCCCGAGCTGGGCCCGGGGCTGCTGGAGCGTCTGGAGCAGCTGGCGACGTGCCCGCTGTGCGGGGGCCCCTTCGAGGACCCGGTGCTGCTGGCGTGCGAGCACAGCTTCTGCCGCGCGTGCCTGGCGCGCTGCTGGGGCGCCCCGCCGGCCCCCGGCGCCCAGGCACCTCCCACCGCCTGCCCCTCCTGCGGCCAGCCGTGCCCCCGCCGCAGCCTGAGGTCCAACGTGCGGCTGGCGGTGGAGGTGCGCATCAGCCGGGGTCTGCGGGAGAAGCTGGCTGAGCCCGGGGCCCGCGCGGGGAGGCGCAGAGGGGGCCGTATCCCCACCATGGGCTGCCTGGATCCGCACGGAGAGGTAAGGCAGGGTCGTGCTTCGCGGATCCACTGCCGCTGGTGGAAGGGGGACTGGGGGTTCCCGGCGCGAGGCCCTTCTGGAAGTTTGGCAAAGAATGGACCTGAGAAAAGCAAAGGACGAAGGGGCGGGGGGCTGACCCCAAGTCCCTGGAATGACGCGATAGGCGCCAGGAAGGACAAGGGGAAGGAGTTGACACTTCACCCAGAGGTCAGGGGCTGGACAGAACGCAGGGCCTCCGGAGCCCCTTGGCCGAGCGCGGGAGCTGCTGGGGATGCGGACGGTCGCGGCTGCGCGCGGGGGAGGGGAGGACCCGGCGGGAGTCCGGGTGGGCGCGGGCGGGCCGAGGGCCTGCCAGGACGGCGGGGGTCAGAACCAGCCTCGGGGAGGGCGAGAACCAGCTGGAGCAGAGGGGCGGGGAAGGAGGGACTGTCGGAGGAGGGCGCGCGGGAGGGAAAGCAGATCCGAACACCCCGGGAGCGTCGAGGGGTCAGCCCGAGCCTCACCGGGCGCTGTTTGTTACTGCTGCCCTCGGCTCCTCCCAGGGCCCCCGGCGGGGGCGGCGACGGGTGGAGGCCGGGTCCACCCGCCGCGGGGACCTCTGGCTCCCGGCCCGCATCCCAGCCCGCACCCCGCCCCTCCTGGCCCCGACCCCTTGGCCATCAACCAGACCCATTCCCTTGCCGGACCCCCAGGCGTCCTGGATTCCTGACTGGCTTCACCCCAGCAGCCTAGCCGGTCTCGGTCTTGCCTCCACACTTTGAAGTCTACACAGACCTAATTAGTCCAGGTGTAATTGGCATAATTAGGCAAATTGCCTTTCCTCTCTTCCCTTCACCACCACGCCGGTCTACTCCAGTCATCCCCAAGGGACAGTGACGGGGGGGGGGGGGGGGCGGGGGGGCCCCNCTCCAGTCATCCCCAAGGGACAGTGAAAAAAAAAAAAAAAAAAAAAAAAAAGGACCCTGGTATTTGGAGGATTTGGAGGGGGCATCCGGTGCTCCTCCTGGTTCCCATGGTACCCTGCAGATCCGTGGGCCCTCCTGGGACACTCCAAAGTCCAGCTGCCTTCTTGGCCGGTGTGACAGACACAAAGCAAAGGGCCCAATAAACGCGCCACCGGGCTTTTATGGCAACAGGGGAAGCAGCTTTGTTAGACGGCTTTTATATGCCAACTCTTAGCCCCGGGGCTCTGGGTGTTTGGTCTGTGTGCTGGAGGGGAGGAGGACAGCCTAGGAAGGTAGACAAGGACAGGGAGCCACTCAGAGACAGAATGAGGCTGGAGGGAGGCAGCAGGGAAAGGTAAGGACTCTGGAAGCTAAGGGGGGGGGGGGGCGGAAAAAGGCCGGGTTGGGGCTGNACAAGGCCTGGATGAGGCTGGGGAAGGGGAAGGGAAGGAGGGCAGTAGGTGATGATGGGCAGGAAGGACAGGCCATGAAACGGGACAAAGAGGCAAGCGAGATCACTCTGAGAGGTGACAGGGAGACCCAGCTACCTGGGGAAGGGGAAAAGGGGGAGGGCTCCTGAGTACAAAGCCCAGGGCTCACACCCATGTTTTCTTCTGCCCATCCCAGGATATAAGGAAGACATGGAGAAGGTGAGTTTCACTTTACCGTCCCTTCCTTTCCGCTACTGGCCACCACAACCATGACCTTCTCCATGGCTCATAGCTTTGCCCCCACTCACGGACAGGTTTCCTGCTCCAGAGGCAGGAGTGGGGTAGGGGTGGGGGTGTCAGAGGGCAGAGGGTGTCTGCTGATTTCCTGACCTTTCTCCCTCATCTGTCCAGGCTTGATGCCCCAAAACCCAAGTCATCTCACTCAGACAATGATCTCCCTGAAGACTATCCAGTGGTCAAAAACATGCTCCACAGGCTGACGGGTAAGGGGACAGAAGGGACCCCACCGAGTGAGAGTCCGTCTCAGGCTTGCTCCCTTCTCTCTCTCAAACATGCTCAAGGCTTTTTTGATGTCTGTATTAGTGTCCTAGGGCCGCTGTAACAGAACACCACTGGCTGAGTGGCTCAAACAACAGAAACGTACTGTCTCAGTTCTGGAGGAAGTTGGTGGCTTGAGGGCCAGTCTGCTCCCTGCCTCTCTCCTGGCGTCCGGGAGCCTCAGGTGTTCCGTGGCCCAAAGATAGCCTTCTCCCTGGGTCTTCTCCACATGGTTTCTCCTGGTACTCATTTGCCTCTGGGTCCAAATTTCCTCTTTTTATAAAGACTCCAGTCATGCTGGACTAGAGCCTGCCGTAATGACCTCATTTTAACTTAATCACCTCTGTAAAGACTCTATTTCCAACAAAGTTCACATTCTGAGGTACTGGAAGCCTGTAACATATCTTTTTTGGGGGAACACAATTTGACCCAGAACGTCTGCCCTCAGTGCCCCATATTCCAGCATCAACCCCTCACAAACAGACCCCTGGTGGCCAGCTGCTTCTGCCACGGGGCATCACTCCTCTCCAGAAGACTTCCGCGTCTCTCTGCAGCTCCTGGGCAGTTCCCTCCCCGCCCACTACCAAAGCTGCCCTCCACCTTCTTGAAACTGCCAGAAGGGCGCCTGGCTGGCTCCGTCCATGGAGCCTGACTCTCGACCTCAGGGTTGTAAGTTCAAGCCCCACGCTGGGTGTAGAGATGACTTAAACATAAAATCTTAAAGAAAAACAAAACAACCTGCCGAAGATGCCCCAACCGCTTGGTCACCCACCATCCCACCCGACCCAGATTGCTTCTAGCACCCAATCCAGAAACCCTTCCTCAAAAGCAAACCATACACACATGGTCCCGTTGGCTATCACCACCACCCCTCTCCTCCTCTGCCCCACCCTCCGGAAGCAACAGGCCAGTCCACTGCCACCTCCCCTCGGGGTCCCAGTGTCTCCTGTCAGTCCTTCTCTTCCGAGCCACCTTCCCCATCCTGCTGACCCAGCTCCACGCCCCGCCCCGCCCCAGATCCAGCAGGTGCACGCAGCAAACCTTACTCGTCCCGGCCCCACACACCAGGCAAGCCCTCCTTTGCCCTCTGCACTGTGCCCCTGCCCGCCCAGGGCCAGCACGGTCCTTGTCCAGATCCAGCTCTACAGAAGCAGCCCAGAGGGACAGGCTGAGTGTTGCCAAGCCCGCCCTTCTCTGGGCCTTCCCGCACTTAGAACTGCGCCGCCTTCGGAGCTGCGGCGAGGCCTCTTTGGTGCCCTCTGCTGCACACCGTCAGTCTCATCCCGCCTCTGACCCGGGAAGCCCCTCAAGCGCTCCTCTCCTGCCTTTCCCTGTGCAGCCGACCTGACCCTGGACCCCGGCACCGCGCACCGCCGCCTGCTTATCTCGGCGGACCGCCGCAGCGTCCGACTGGCCCCTCCAGGGACACCCGCGCCCCCCGACGGCCCCGCGCGCTTCGATCAGCTCCCGGCGGTGCTGGGCGCACAGGGCTTCGGGGCCGGCCGGCACTGTTGGGAGGTGGAGACCGCCGAGGCCGCCTCGGGCCCAGGCTCCTCTGGGGAGGACGAGGACGACGGCGAGGGCCGCTACGCCGTGGGTGCGGCCGGGGAGTCGGTGTGCCGCAAGGGCCGCGGTGGGGTTGTGCCCCGCGGGGGCCGTGTGGGCCGTGGAGGGCCGCAGGCCGCCTCTGGGCACTCACGGCTCCCGAGCCCACCCCGCTGGGCGGCGCCGGGCCCCCGCCGCGCCGCATCCGCGTGGACTTGGACTGGGAACGGGGCCGCGTGGCCTTCTACGACGGCCGCTCGCTGGACCTGCTCTTCGCTTTCCAGGCGCCCGGCTCCCTGGGGGAGCGCGTCTTCCCGCTGCTCTGCACGCGCGACGCCCGCGCCCCGCTCCGCATCGTGCCCGCCGAGGGCTGAGTCCCACCCACACCCGCCGGGAGCCGGCTTCCTCTGCGCGAGGCAGTCCGCACTCATCCCGGGGAGCGTGTCCACCAACCACATGGCCTCACTTTCCACATCCACACCCAAAGCCGAGTCCATGCACGCCCCGCCCTCCGGGACGCAGCTGCACCTTCGGCTACCTCCCGCCCCCTCTCCCCTCCCACCTTACGCTGGTCCAGACCCGAGCGTTAGGAACGGCCTTACTTCCGGCTCGTGCCGCTTCTCGTCGAGGAAGCGCCCAGTCCTGCACAGCTCAAAGGCTCGGGCTTCCCTGCCCTGTCTGATCTACGCTTTCTCTGCAAGAGTCAGGCTTTCTAGGAGACTAGGGTCCCAGGGCCTCTACTCCGTGCTGCTTTCTATGCTCGTAGCCCTTTCCCCTTTGGAACCTTCTACCCACCTAAGGAACCAGTGGCGCTCTCTCTCTCTCCTGGACCTGGGAGTGGCCCAGACACCCAAGCTCACCCTTGTATATAGATTCACATCTTTCTCCATATGTATAAATGGGCCCGTATTTAACACGTTTTGTGATGCTGGGTTATTTATTTTGTGCATCTGTGGCAATAAATGAGATCTCAGTGGTGGTATGCATTTGACTCATCTCTGCAACTGCGTGGCAAGAGGCCTAGAAAATGATGTCAAGATCCCAGTAAGGAGCGGGGAGGGCTGAGAGCTGGACAACTGGACCGGCAGAAACACTGAAGCCTAGGAAGAAAGGGGTAAGAGTGTAGTATAGGGGGCATGCCCCCATCTCTTTGCTCCCTCTCCCAGGGACGCAGGGGCCTGGCACTATGTTGGATCTGTCTCTGAAGCCAGAAGACAGATGAGATAGTTGGCTCTAAATGACCAGTCTTCAAGCCGGCTTTGTTGGAAATCCTGTATAATATGAGAAGGGAGAGGAGAGGCGAGGCCATGACTATTTCCTTTTCCATTTCCCATTAATGGTGAGAAGGCAAAGACCTCTCTCCCAACTCCTCTGGAGGGCATGAGTGGGGAGGGGAGGGGAGGGGAAGGGCTGGGAGCCCCCTGGGAGCCCTGCAGTCTCCCATGAGGCCTCACATCCCAAAGGCAAGGACTAAGAGTTCCAATTATATAAATACATTACTGGAAGAGCTCAAAGCCAGGATTAACAAGCACAGCTGGGGCAAGACTGCCCCAAATCCAACTGGGACCCTGGCAGTGAAAGCTGGGGCTGTTGAAAACCCAATTTAAGTGTCTGGGACTCAAGGAGAGAATGCAAGGGGCCAAGATAACTGGATCCCAGGACAGGCAGTTTGGCAGTAAGAACAAGGGGGAAAGAATGGGACCAAGATGCCTGGATCCCTGAAGAACAGAGGATGAGTACTGGAAGGAGAAATGAGGGCTGGGGGAACCCGGAAGTCTGGGTTCTGGAATAGCAGCAAGTCAGAATTCCAGGATCTCTGTCTAGCCCTCCTCTCCCTCTTCCCTCCATCAGGCAGAGGAGAGGGGAGGAGGGCACTGGAGGGATCAAACCATGGGTTCAGTCCCCAGGTAGCCACATGAATACATTCAGGGCCAGACAGACACAGGAATGGTGGGGGAGAGAGGAATTTAGTGCTGCATTGGCCCTGGAGGGGGCTGGGAGGGGTCAGGAGGCTGGGGAGGGGTGGTGGGGCTCGGTCCTGGGGTTGCACGACGCCGTCCTTTGCGGTGGCCCCGCACACAGTGTGTATGACCGCAACCCTCCTCTTCCTCCTCATCACTCTCCGTGGAGCTCTCGCCAAAGGCCCGAGGTTTCTCGTAAATACAGCAGCCTGGATTTGGAGGGAGGAGCCCCGTAAAAAAGGAGCAAAAGTTAAGATGTACAGTTCTACTCCCACTGGATCTCAGTAAAAACTCCTACTGTCACCATTGGCTCCTCCTCCCTTCCAGGATCCAGCTTTCCCAGGCCGACCCCCTGGGGCTCAGGTGCCCAAACCCCTGTCCTTTCTGCCAGGAATCCAACGCCCCACTTCTCCCAGCTCTGACACCTCTCACCTTCAGGCCTGGCATATTCCCACCTCGCTCCCTCTACTTGAACCTGGTCTCCCTGAAGCCAGTGACAGGACTGCGGGCAGCGGGGAGCCAGAGCGCCGGGGCTGCCGGCAGCCAACACTCACTCACATTTTGATGAGCGGCGGCCCATGTGTTCATTGTCCACAGTGTCACTCGTCCATTCTACCTTTTTTTCTGGCTTCCGTTTCCGAAGCTTGATGGTCAGGCTCCGGTTCTCCTGGAAGGTGGAAAGGGACGGGCATACCTATCTAGTCCCCTGCGGCCGACCTTTCCCACTCCCTCCCGGGGGCCTCCTCTCTTCCAGGCCCCAGTTCAATCAGAGTCACAGACATGGCAGCACAGGAGCTGAGTGCTGGGAGAGGACAGAACACAACGGGTCTCTGACCTCGAGTCATCCCTGGGGAATCGAATGCTCTCCATGACTGCCAGTATACAGAGAAGACACAATTCCTAACCTAGGGAAGGTCCCAGCAAATCTTCAAAGGAAAACACAGTCCTCGCTGTTTCTCCGTCTTCCTCCCCAAATCATCCTTGGTGGTCTTAATACTTGAACATTATTTTCTCAGTCCCCAATACCTAATCTTTGATCTCCCTTTCTTTTTCCAGACCCCCTCTCATCCTCAAGCCCGCGCTCCCCACTTCTTGTCCACCTATTCCCTAGCATCCCGGCACTTCTGCTAACTATTATCTGAAACGCCCTTAACCCAGAGGCTATGAAGCCCAATACACCTCCTCCCTTTGAAAGCAATTTAACCTGTTTTTGCAAAAATGCTACTCGTTTCTCTATTTTCATCTCTTCTGATTTCTCAAAATACTATCTCCACTTCCTTTGTCTTGTTTACTCATTTCCTCCATTTCCTTTTAGAGTCACCGGTTCAACAAATACTTATTGACGAGTATGCTTCTGGGCAAATTGCCCTACAGCGGGCCTCCAGCCATGCTTTCTCACAGAACCCTTCATCTTCACCCCAGTACTTGCCTTGCTCCTCAATTCCCCAGGTCCCAACATTGGGTCCCACCGCCACCCCGGGCAGCATCGCCTGCACCCCAACTCTGACTCCCTATCCCCCGTCCCCACCCCGGGCAGCATCGCCTGCACCCCAACTCTGACTCCCTATCCCATGCCGCTTGGCCGGCCTCCTGCACCATCTCTGCCACTGCGGAGATCCCGCACACCTAGAGCTGCTCCCGACCCCAAAGGGTCCAGCCCGCTCCTCCCAGAGCCCCAGCCCCTCCCCCCCGGCCTCTCCCGAAGACCCCGAGGAGCACCGCCCCCCCGCCTTTCTCACGGGCTCGGTTGTCACGGTAACCGTTGTCTCAGTGACGGTCTCACTCAGCCCGGCCCCTGCCTCGGCCATGGCTAAGGCTGAGGAGAGGGAGGAAGGGAGGAAGGGGGAGGAGACACCCTTCCCTTTCTCTGTGTTTCTGGGGTCTAAGACAATCGGTATCGGGCTCAGAGTAGCAGCCAGGATCCTCCACCTTCTTTTTTCCCCCTTCTCCTGGGCCTCCGCTTCCCCACCCCGGAGAATAACCTGTCCAACCCCACTTCCGGCTCTCTGCTTCCGGGTGTGACGCACTCTGTAGTTCCCCTTTTCCCCTCCCGGGCACTAAAGGCGTCTAAGCGCACGCGTCGGCGGATTAGTTCCGCCGTCACGTGACAGTGCGCAGGCGCCGCAAGGGGCAGCCACAGACTTGGCGGAAGAGGCGTCACTGCGGGTGTGGAGCGTGGGCCGCAGGCGCCCGCGCACGCGCAGCGGAGGAGCGGCAGGAGGGGGCGGTCCGGGCGCGGGGCTGTAGGGGGCGGGGCCAGATGGGGCGGGGCGCGGGTAGAGGCGGGGCGCCGGGATCCGCGCGCGGCGCGGGTACCGGGAACGCCACCCCGCCGCTGCAGTAGCAAACGCCCGCAGCGCCTGCCTCGGTTTCCCGGCTGCGTGTGGGAATGGAGCTCGGGCCCAGCAGCAGGTGCAAGCACCTGATCAGGACCAGCTCTGGCCCTGCCGGGGTCTGCGGGCGTCGGGGCGAGGTGCTTCCTGCGCCTTTTGCTCAGACTGTCCCCAGACCCCGCCTAGGAGCCCCCACCCAGTCTGCTGGGGGGCCTGGCGGGCAAGACACGAGATACTAAGTACCGCACCTGTGAAACCGAAGCCCTGTATTGCCCACTCTGGGGTGGTGATGGGGACGGTGGTCAGTGACCGGAGACCACTGCGCGCTCTGATAAAAGCACCTGCCAGTGTCCCAGAAGCAAGGGGGGCGGGGGGTCGGCTGGGGGCAGGCGGAGCGCCGCTTCCACCGGGGGGCTGCGCGCGCGGGGCCGTCGGAGGAGGCTGGGCGGAGGCCCGCGCCGCTCCCAGAAACTCCCAGAAGCCCGGGCCGCACCCAGGTGGTGCTGGGGGCCAGGGAGCGCTGGAAGGGATCTGGACACACGGACAGGTTTGTCTCCGATTTTCCGATGGGGGCGGGAGTCAACCAGAACCACCGGAACAGTGGACAGGCGCAGGGAAGCCCGCCTGCCCACCCCTCCACGTGGCCGGGGACCAAACGCCACACGGTGAGTTGGAGAGCTCTGAACATGTAAAGGGTATCACAATTTACGCAAGGAATGCAAAACTACTGACTACCAGAGTAAATCTGAGTATGTTTATTGTGCCCGGACTACAAGAGTTCCCCTCGTAAGTTTTTGGTGCAAACTGATAAAAAAAGATACAAGTCAGCACGTATAGTAAAGCCCATAAAAAAACAAGCCTCTCCCTGAAGCGGGATTCCTTGTGATTTTTACTCTTTTTTTTACACCTTTCTATATATGAATCTACTACAATGAATATATATTACATTTATCTCAACAACAATAAAAAAAAACAATTTTCAAAATGTCCAACTATAGTAAGCACATACAGGTATCCCTTAATATCAGTTTTGTTGCCCAAGCTCACATGTCAAGAGAGCTGGTTAAATTATTTTTTCAATCTCCCATTACCCAGATTCCTATATTTTGTTTTCCCAAACTCAAGAACCAAAAAGATTTAGTGATGGAATGCTTTTAATTACTTTTGCCATTAGTCTCATTCCTGGCTCTGTTTTTTGGTCCTTTTTTTTTTCTTTTTCCTTTTCATATACTAATTTATATATATGTGTGTGTATATATATATATATATATTTTGTAGCTGATATACTTTTTTTTTTTTTTTTAAAGATTTTATTTATTTATTCGACAGAGATAGAGACAGCCAGCGAGAGAGGGAACACAAGCAGGGGGAGTGGGAGAGGAAGAAGCAGGCTCATAGCGGAGGAGCCTGATGTGGGGCTCGATCCCATAACGCCGGGATCACGCCCTGAGCCGAAGGCAGACGCTCAACCGCTGTGCCACCCAGGCGCCCCTGTAGCTGATATACTTATTGAAAGAACAAATATATCTCTAAATTCATTTAAATTCCTTTTGGAACAAGGCAGATTATAAATAACATACATATGTCTGGCTCATATAGAAAAATATAACTTTGATAAGGAAACTCAACTACAGAAGATGTACTCTAGGGACAATGGTAATCCCCACATGATAATTTCCTTCTATGGGAGCACACATTGCAACTAGGATGGACAAAGGATCTAAGAACCCAATATCCCTCACCGTCCAAGGAAGAGAAGAGGGAGAATTGCTGAGTCACCCAGAAAAAAAATCAAGAGTCTTCCTTCTCCTGGAACCTACGGAGAAAGAAAGGACTCATTATATTTAAGCATAGAAGTTCGAGTAGTGTTAGATAAGACATTCATTTGAAAGGTCAAGGAGGGAGTTTTATTTATGACATTGTGGAAGACTAGCTCCCCTAAACAATCCTTCAAATTCAAGAGAACTAAAAATGCTGGATTAAAATTACATCTAAAATACATCTAATGAACCACAATGAGACACCACCTCACACTGGTCAGAATGGCTAGAATTAACAAGACAGGAAACGACAAGTGTCGGAGAGGATGTGGAGAAAGGGGATCCCTCTTACACTGTTGGTGGGAATGCAGGAGCTGGTGCAGCCGCTCTGGGAAACAGTGTGGAGGTTCCTCAAGACGTTAAAAATAGAGCCACCCTATGACCCAGGAATTGTACTACCGCCTATTTACCCCAAAGATACAGACGTAGTGAAAAGAAGGGGCACATGCACCCCAATGTTCACAGCAGCACTGTCCACAAAACCCCAACTGTGCAAGGAACCGAGATGCCCTTCAACGGATGACTGGAAAAAGAAGATGTGGTCCAGATATACAATGGAATATTACTCAGCCATCAGAAAGCATGATTACCCAACATTTATATCAACATGGACGGGACTGGAGGAGATTATGCTGAGTGAAATAAATCAAGCAGAGAAAGACAATTATCATATAGTTTCAATATGGTTTCACTCATATGTGGAATGTAAGGAATAGCACAGAGTACCACAGGGGAAGGGATGGAAAAATAAAATAAGATGAAAACAGAGAGGAAGATAAAGCATAAGAGACGTTTTTAAGATTTTTATTTATTCATCTGAGAGAGAGAGAGAGAGCATGAATGGGGGGGAGGAACAGTGGGAGAAACAGACTCCCCGACGAGCAGGGAGCCCGATGTAGGATTTGATCCCAGGACCCTGAGATCATGACTTAGAACGAAGGCAGAGGCTTCACCAACTGAGCCATCCAGGCGCCCCACCATAAGAGACTCTTTTTTTTTTTTTTTTAAAGATTTTATTTATTTATTCGACAGAGATAGAGACAGCCAGCGAGAGAGGGAACACAAGCAGGGGGAGTGGGAGAGGAAGAAGCAGGCTCATAGCGGAAGAGCCTGATGTGGGGCTCGATCCCATAACGCCGGGATCACGCCCTGAGCCGAAGGCAGACGCTTAACCGCTGTGCCACCCAGGCGCCCCCACCATAAGAGACTCTTAATCATAGCAAACAAACTGAGGATTGCTGGAGGGGAGGTGGTGGGGGATGGGGTAACTGGGAGATAGGCACTAAGGAGGGCACCTGATGTGATGAGCACTGGGTGTAACAGGCAACTGATGAATCATTGAACTCTACCCCTAAAACTAATACTACACTATATGTTAATTAACTGAATTTAAATAAAAAGTAAAAATATATATAAGCATTCCAAAAATATATGCAATGAATTATAAAGTATATGCAAAAGATATCTTAGGACACAAAGAGCCACTTGCCATTAAATAAAAAAAGGAAAAAAGAAAAGGGATAAACTGTACCTCATAAAAATTAAAAACTTCTGTTCATTAAAAAAAAAAGTTGGCGTGCCTGGATGGCACAGCGGGTTAAGTGGCCAACTCTTGATTTCAGCTCAGGTCATGATCTCGGGGTGGTGAGACAGTCAGGCTCCATGCTCAGCAGGAGAGATTCTCTCTCTCTCTTCCTCTGCACCCCCCCCAACTCTTTCAAATAAATAAATAAATAAATAAATAAATAAATAAATAAATAAATAAATCTTAAAAAAAAAAAACCTATTTTAAAAAAAAGTTAAGAAGTGGGGTGCCTGGCTGGCTGTATCCATACAACATGCGACTCTGGATCTCAGGGTTGTGAGTGGAACCCCACAGTGGGTGTAGAGATTACTTAAAAATAAAATCTTAGGGGTGCCCGGGTGGCTCAGTCAGTTGATGGTCTGCCTTCAGCTCACGTCATGATCCAGGGTCCTGGGATCGAGCCCCGCATCTGGCTCCCTGCTCAGCGGGGAGCCTGCTTCTCCCTCTGCCCGCCCCCCACCCTCCCACTGGTGCTTGCTCTCTCTCAGGTAAATAAATAAAATCTTTAAAAAAAGAGTTTAATACGTCAGACTGGGGGGAAAAGTTAGACTCTGAAAAGGTATATGTAACTACCAGTATTTTGAACCTGCCGATAGAACGGCAGGAAAGTACAGGGAGTCTTTGCCCAAGAGCAGCGATGTGCAGCCGGTACTCTAGACAGTAAGTCAGAACTGAAGCCCCTGCTACCACGGTTCCTTGTTGTTTGGACAGCGCATGAGGGAACCAGAGACAAACCCAGAATGTCTGCATAAATTTGGGATTCCTGAAGGGCTACCCATCTGCGTAACAGTGAACAAGAAAACAAAAATCCAGCTCTGTAGAAGTGGAATTTGATGGTCTCACTGCGTAGAGGGAGAAAAAAGATCTCCCCTGAGAATTTCCAACGTTAAGCTGGCCTTTACATGGCTTTGCAGCCCAAATTCATACTACGTATGCGCTCCAAAAAGACCTGAAGCCAAGAATTTACTTAACGTGATTCCAGGGGGCCTGGATGGCTCAGTGAGTGAAGCATCTCCTTCTGGCTCAGGTAATGATCCTGGGGTCCTGGGACTGAGTCCTGCATCGGGCTCCCTGCTCAGCGGGGGTCTGCTCCTCCCTCTCCCTCTCCACTTGTGCTCTCTTGCTCGCTTGTTCTCTCTCAAATAAATAAATAAAATCTTAAAATTAAATTAAATTAAAAAATAAAGTGATTCCAGCTTGGTGAGTGTTTCAAGGCACCTAAACGGGAAACAGAAACACTGAGAATACAGCATTCAACTCAGGACTCAAGAAATTCCCAGAGTTCAAATTCTAAAAAATGTGTGTTTATAGTCAAAAAACAAATCAAAAAAGCATCATGAGAGGCACCTGCTTGGCCCAGTGGGAAGAGCATGCAACTCTATCTGGGAGTCATGAGTTCGAGCCCCACATTCAACGCAGGGACTACAAAAATACATACATAACTAAACACATAACTACTAAGTAAGCACCATGAGTCAGTCAGCAGAAACAACAAAGAGCATCATCAGACCGTAACTATGGTTATCAGAATTACCCGACACAGAATATAAACACTCATATTTGATATACTTAAATGTAATACATATTTTAAGAATAAGAGGAGGAGGGCGCCTGGGTGGCTGCCGGTTAAGCATCTAACTCCTGACCTCAGCTCAGGTCTTGTTCTCAGGGTCCTGAGTTTGAGCCCCACGTTGGGCTCCATATGGAGCCTACTTAAAAAAAAAGAAAAAGAATAAAAGGACGAATTTATTTATTTTTTTTTTACGATTTTATTTAATTGAAAGAGAACGAGTGGGGAGAGGGATAGAGGCAGAGGGAGAAGTCTTCCCGGTGAGCAGGGAGCCCAATGTGGGGCTCGATACCAGGACCCCAGGATCCCAGGATCACGACCTGAGCCAAAGGCAGACGCTCCACTGACTGAGCCACGCGGGCAACCCTAATAGGACCAATTTAAAGTACGATTTAGGAATTGGGAATGATTACACATGACAGAGGATATCTGAAAAATAATGAAGGAGAACTCCAAAGGATTTTTAAGTAACAATCACTGGAGTAATCGAAGATGAGAGTTAGTGACCTAGAAGACACTGGAAGAATTTACCCAGAAGCAGCATAAAGAGAAAAGGGATGGAAAAACACAAAAGGCAGGATGACAGAGACGGAGGATCGAAGGGGTGTAATAAACTCATCAATCAGAGCTCTAGAAGTGAGAACAGAGAGCAAGCGGGAACATCGACATTCAGTGACATAACGGCTGATGGTTTTCCAAGAATGACGGGGGGAAAGATCCTGTTTCAGAAAGTCCAACAAATTCCAAACAGGATAAAGAAAAGAAAGACACATCTCAATATATTGTTGTGAAACTACAGAACGCCAAAGACAAAGAGTTGGGTTTTTGGTTTTTTGTTTTTTTTTTAAAGATTTTATGTGTTTATTTGTCAGAGAAAGAGAGCACAAGCAGGAGGAGTGGCAGAGACAGAGGGAGAAGCAGGCTCCCCGGCGAGCAAGAAGCCTGACGTGGGCTCGATCCCAGGACCCGAGATCGTGCCCTGAGCCGGAGGCAGACACTTCACCGACTGAGCCCCCGAGACAGAGTTCTTACACCCATTCCGAGCTCCCGGGTTCTTGAACTCACAAGTGATTAATTCTGACCAAAGGAAGACTACCCTTGAACCCGTGGTAGACTCCAGCACAACATGCGGACTGCTAAGCAGTACTTGCCTTCTCCATGTTTTCATTTCCTTCTAAATACCTGAAAAGGCTTAGTTCACTGGCTATAAAGAGATTAAGAAAACGGTTGATTTTCAAAAATAAAAAGATCACAAACCTGGTAGCTGAACTATAGAGAGACATGGGACCCAAGGAAATAACTGCTTTCTCAGTACCAAGAGGACATCAGTGGAGCTGTTCAGTGAACCAGCAGATTGAGAAAGGGAGGGGGCAGGGAAGGGTGCGCACCTGCAGCTGGTACAGGTGTAGAAGACCGTCTGTCCCTCGTCGGCCGAGCGCATCTGTCTGGTGTGGTAGGCCATTCCTTCATGACCACATCGAGAGCAGCGCCTGTCAACCTGGCCAGCAATGCAGGCGGGGCGGGGATGGTCAGGGAGGCCCCGTCCTGCCCCTTGTTGCTCCCAGCAATCACATGTCACACTCCTCCTCAAGCAGGGCTGCTTCCCTCCAGACCTCAGCAACCACCCCTGCATCTCCACACCGCCCTCCCGAGGGGGCCAGTCCTGGGGGTCATTAACTCACCACGGGTCCCTGGAACTCAGGCCCTTCGTCCACCGACACGGGAACGGCTGTCCCCAGTTTGTTGAACACGATGCAGGTGTTCACGACCTTCCCCTCGAAGTCTGCGCGGGCGGGAAGCACGGTCGTGGCACCTGCACTGCCCTCCCCGCGGGCTCTGCCCCGGGGCCCCCGGCGTCAGGGCCCCCGCCGCCGCCCCCCCGGCCGCTCACCTCGCACGGGGACGCGGAAGCCGCAGCGAACGCAGGTGACCGTGTCCTGCGCCCCGGGCAGCGGCAGGATGGAGCCGCAATCCGGACAGAAGTCCAGGTCCGACTGGAATCTGGAGCGGGAGCGCGCGCTGTCCATGACGCACGGGGTCCGCAGCGCTGGGGGCGGCAGGACGCGTGCCAGCGACGCAGAGCAGCCCCTCCGCCGGACCGAGCGAGCGGCCGCAGCCGGAGCCTGCGTGCCTGCGCGCGCGATGCTCCGCGTCCGCCGGCCGTGTGCAGTCCTCCGGAGCAGACGAGAGCGCCGGCCCAGCGCGGGACGGGCTAGAGCGTCCGCCGCGCCGGCTCGCCATTGGCCTTGACGTCATAATCTGTCGCCACGGAGCCGCGGAGCCAGGAGCCGCGGAGCGCGAGAGCAGCGCCTCTGGAGGCGGGCGGCGGTTCGGCGTGCGGCGGCTCGGCGTGCGGCCGCGTGTGCGAGCCGGCCGGGGCGGACGGGTACTGAACGCTGCGCCAGGGGCTCCTGCGGGTCGGGGCGAGTGCCGTCCTGGGGTATTTACGTGCCCGCTCCCATGCGCGGGGGCGTTGGCCCTGGAAATCGTGCGGGCTGTCCCGGGTCCTGAGTGTGTGGTCCTTGGGAGCTCCGGCTCTCGCCGTCCCCGAGCGGGGCTGCCCTCTGCGGCGCGCTGGGCGGACAGAGGCGCAGCCGGGCGTCCGCGAAGACCCCGTCCCGGCGCTCCGGGGCCTCGCGAGCTCCGGGCGCCGCGCTGGGCGGGTCGGGCAGGGCACCCGCCGCCTCCCGCGCAGGAAGCGGTGCGGGCGAAGGTGGAGGAGGAACCGGGCCTGGAGTGCCGCACCTGGGAGGAGGCTCAGGAGTGTGCGGGGGGCGGAACAGGAGAGGTCGGGACTCCCTACCCCCCTTAGACGCCCTGGGGAGGCTAGCCTCCGTCGGGGGCAGCCGTGCGTGGATCTCCCGCTGACCCAGGCTGACCTGGCTTGCGCTTGCGGACCCGCCTCCACCTCGTCCCCCGGCTCCCGCGCAGCCACAGTGAATTCT
Organism: Ailuropoda melanoleuca; assembly: GCF_002007445.2. Taxonomy (NCBI): domain Eukaryota; kingdom Metazoa; phylum Chordata; class Mammalia; order Carnivora; family Ursidae; genus Ailuropoda; species Ailuropoda melanoleuca. The sequence goes on from NC_048222.1 coordinate 117,606, forward strand.
CATCATCATGCGTTACGTGGACACCTGACGTTTCCCTAATATAAGAGCCATAAAACATGAGAGCGAGTATCTTTAGAAGATCATGCTATTTTCGTTCATCTGTAACCTACAGTCTAGGGTAGAAACTCGTCCTGAAGGGACCGCTTCTACGTGAGCGTCCTGGTTCCGTCCCGGCCCCGCCAGCCAGCCAGGGAGCTGTGCTAAGTCAGCTCCCTGCATGCGAAGGTTCTGGAGCCGTCACAGTCCCGGTCTCTGGAAGACAAGCTGTGGTCTCTCCTGGAGAGAGGCTCCGCTCTGCCTGTTTCTGCAATGATGGAAGACGATAGTGACGGAGTTAAAACTCCGAGCAAGATGCTGAGTAGAAGTCCCGTGATTTCACTTCGCTGGGTGTCGTTGTGTCTGTCTTAAAAATGGAGGTCTGTTGTGGAGCCCATGATGTAGGCGGTTTTTATCCTGTGTGTCTCCTCTGAAAATGGAAATTGAAATTAGCTTTTTTCCCCCTCTAACTTTCCCTTTTAAGTTGGACAAGCATTCAGTGAGGATCTGCCGAGCGTTGAATACTGTCCTAATGTGCCGGGTGTTATAAGGCACAGCCCTTTCTCAACACAACCTCACAACTTGTTCAACTAGTATTTATTAAGCTGAGGCTGGGGCTGCAAAGTTGAAAACTGTTATGTGACCTTAAGGAGTCCAAATGATGAGAATGCAATTAAAGTACACTGGTAGGACCCAGTGTGAGAGTCCCGGACAGGCGTAGAAAACAAACATGCCTGTTGCTCAAGGAAGACGGGCAAATGTTTCAGCAAAAAGATAAATACAGCGTTATGGGGAATGTAACAGAGAAAGATGCTCAAATATGTGATAAGGGTAACCAACAAATCATTAACTTTGAGAACTTGGGATCACACGCTCTAATGTTAAGTACTGTGCTAGTTTCTACGTACTGAGAAAAGTGAGATGGTTGTATTTTTTAAATATCAAAATAGGTATACACAGGCAAACAGGAATGTGCCTAAGAAGTCCGTGAGAGCCAATGTTTGGTATCAGATTCATTCTAATAATATGTTTGTAGATGTAAAATTCAAGCTACTGCCCTCTTAGAGCCTAAATTTCAGCATGAAAATGTTAAAAATGATAGAGGAGTACAGGTATCACAGTGTAAACCCTGACTGATTTTCAAATGAGTTGTAGAGGTGATGTTAAAAATAAGTGACGTGTTCAGAAGAAGGGGAAAAATCACTGTTATGTAGAATGTTCCAAAAAGAATTGATAGGGGCTTGACCTGTGGAGGAGAGACAACTGCCATTCACTGAGAACTTACCGCATGTCAAACATTGTGCCAGGCTCTTTAATCTAATGTACGTTTGTTCTTTATAACCCTGAGAAGCAGATTTTTGTCTTCCACGTCCCTTTTATAGATGAGGAAGCTGACCGAGATTGTAACTTGCCCAGAGTCACACACCTCAAAATGGTGTGATTAGGATTCAGACAGAGCCATGTCAGGCTTCAAAGCCCACGCTCTTTGCTGTAAATAGTACAAAAGGCACAGAGATGAAATGCCAGTCATCCCCAGTGGCTTCAACACGACCTCATAGTAAACTCAGATCAGACCAGGGATGACACGTAAAAAGTTGGCAGGCTTCACTTGTGTTGCCATCAACCTGACACATAAAAAAGGGTAACCACAAATTCCCACCCCAAGGGGTTGAACAAGGCACGGTCTCATAATGGATTTAGGGTGATGGATGAGTGGCAGTATAAGGCAGGAAAGCAGAGGGGCAGGTGATTACGTCAGAACAGAATTTCAGAACAAAAGATCGGAAGGCAGAGATGCTGTATGTGCTGATAGAGGCGGAGAGGGCCCGGACCAAGAAGCTGCAGAGAGAGGAGGGACTGCGAGCTCTGGAGTCCGGAAGTCTCTCGGAAGACGGAGGAGGCTGGGAGGCCCAGCAGCCCAGCACCGCGGAGCCTGCGTCTTCACTCTCCCAGGCCCACACTCCAGATTCAGAGTGGTTCCCACTGAGTCCACGGGAGATGTGCGTGTTTAGTTTCTATGAAAGGGTTAGGTGCTGTTAAATTCCCCGGAGGAGGTAGTCCCGCCTCACAGAGGATCTCTCTCTCCGACAGGAGACAGGATGTACCCTTGGCCTTGACCAAAACAGTAGGTTTCTCTGGTTCAGTCACTATGTGAGCAGATAGGCTCTGACACCTCCCACATTCTAATTTACTTCTGTTTTTTTATCTTCCAGTTTGGCCTGGGCTAAAACGTCTACAGACCCTAGGATTGCTGTGGGTCAGCAGTCCCCACTGGAGAAAAAAATCTTGGTAAATAATCTTCACGTTGTTCAGTTTGGAACTACTAGGAGAAGGAGCCTTAGGGTTAAAATCCTGCGCGGGTGACCCCTCCCCGGAGTGTGCCTACACTAGCCGTTGTGTTTAGCTGTATCCATACTTGCAAAACAGAGTATTATGTTCAAAACGCCCAATACTGTATTTTTAAAAACTAGTTATTGATTTTGGTGGTGGGTAATTCAACTCCGAGAGCTCCCAGTTTCACCTAGGAGTGAAGGGAGTAAAAATCACGATTGTTAAACGCCAACGTAAACAAGAGACCGCATATCTTCTCAGTGCCTGTTTACATGTGTCTGAAAAGACAGTCACATTATAAAATTCTGTACCTCACTTTGACAGAATCTAGGTGGCGTGCACACGACAGCAGCAAGACAGCTGATAACTCACAGATACCGGGAGGAGTATGAGACGCTGCGTAGGGAGCAAGCTCTTTCCCTTGACTACTGGCTGGCCAAAGCAGAGTCTTACTGTAATAAAAGAATAATGGACATGGTGAAAGAACAAGAGACAGGCCACGAAAGCGAGAAGAAATTGGAGGGGAAAACGACCCACAGGCTAGAGAGACAAAGGCGGTATTACTTGGTTCCGGAGAGAGAGGTGAAACACATAGAAAGGCATGTTCAGAGAGGAGGTCAGGTCAGAGAGTCAAAGAACAAAAAATGTAGACAATTACCACGGCCCCCTAGTGAAACAACATTCCCAAAAATTGTGCCGGAAGAGCGTGGTGTTCTGAGCGCCCAGAGAAGAAAGCGCATAAGCGAGAGGGAACAGATGCAAATTAAAGGTCACCAGGAACGCATGGTTCGCGGGAGAGAACTCATGGAGCAAAGAGTCAAGGAGAGAGTCATGAGAAAAAGCCAGAGCCAGCCGCCGACCCGTGAGAGGCGTGGGAGAGCAAAGAGGGAGATGAAAGAGTTTGAGAGCGTTATTGCGTATCCCCTTTTCCAGCCGTGCAGGAGAAGTCGGATTAAAGTGAATATCCTTATGGAAAAGAATAGAGAAGAAGTGAATACTATTATAAAACCACATCAAAGGAAATTCCTAACTATGCCACCCTTTCTTAGAAGCCAAATAGGAAAAATAAAAGACTAGTAAAGTTTCAGTGCTTTTATAATGAAATCACATGTCTTAAGTGAACTTTTGCTTTTAGTGCTAGTTCTCATCTGTCCCCAGAGTCCTTGTGTCCTGGTTCGTATCAGACAGCTCTGGGCGCGCGGCTCGGCGGATCTGTTGCAGTTACCTCGTGTTTGCCCACGTGGGGACCCTGTCTGGTGTCCCGTGCCGCCAGCTGTGCGGTCAGCGATGATGGTGAGCACGGAACTGTGATCCACCACTCCGCTTGCCCTCTCCGGGCTCTTCACGGCTGTCTCGGTGAGGTTGCTGTGGCTCAGCATGTGGTCCTCCAGGGTACTACTGACCAGGCCCTACGCTCTGGCTGGCGCCCTGCAGGAACTTTGAGAGCCGCTGCGTGCCAGGTGCTGTGAGTGAGTGAGAGGTCCCTGCCCTTGACTGGGCCGCAGGTAGTGGTGGAGACCGAGCGTGGTCAGGGTTGGGGTGGAGTCCCGCGCAGGTGTTGTGCGAGGAGGGACCCCAAGCCCAGCCCAGCCGAGCGAGGAGGGCAGCCACGGGGCCCACAGCGCACATAAGCGACGTCTTCCCGATATTTGAATCCCCTTGGAGGTAAACCGGATTCGCCCTCGAGCCCATGTCCCCCCACCCTCACTGATAACTCAGAAGACAAATTTATGCGCTGAGAGAGAATTTTAATCCCCAAGCAGAATGAAACTGATGGATTTCATTTCATTTTCAGTTCATTCTCTTCCCAGATAGTGAGACGTTGGGAAGGTTGGGGGTGAGCGTTGGTGAGTAGAGACTCAGAGAAGTGGAGGCCGGACTCCGTAAGGAGCCTTCTGCTTGAGTCGTGGTGGTCCGCATGCGCACCCCTCAGGACCAGCAGTTCACTCGTGACCCCGATACCACGACGTGCGCAGTGCACAGCGGAACGTTCCCCAGTGGTGGGCTCTTCCGTGTTCACCACCTGCACGCGGTGCCCCCCCCAGCAAGCCCTGATCAGCCTCCCGCGGACGGCAGTGTCTGGCCTCCCTTCTCCACATCCCAGTGGTAGGCCCTCTACGCTGCACGGTGGTATCAGCGAGGGCAAGGGGCAGGAGACCTGGAGGCCCAGATCAGAGGGTAAGGAGACGCCCTTTGAGGTGAGCAGGACATTAACTGGAGGGCACCTGACGGCTCCATCAGCGGAGCCTGTGACTCCTCATCTCAGGGTTGTGAGTTCGAGCCCCGCATTGGGTATAGAGATGACTCAACTCTGAGTGATTGTTTTGGGGGGTTTTGTGAGTAAAGCGATAGAAGTTTATTAAGTGAAGATACAGAGAAACTCTCAAGAGTGAGAGGGGTCCCAACAGGGATGCCCCTGTAAGTGATTGTTTACCACGAGGATTTTCAGTGCCGGACACTTTGGTGAGGTCAGCTGCCCCCTCTCTTCCAAATCGAGCAGAAAAGCAACTGGCGACCTCCAGGCAGTCTCACAGCTCGTGGCGCTGAGAACAAAAGTCTGGGACGAGGGTGCAGTTTGGCCAAACCCAATCCCATCACCTGTGCCTCACACACGGTTCCCCTTTCATCCCCTGGGCTGTGTGTGAGCAGCACCGTAATTACCAGCCCTTAAATCCTCAGTCACGCTTCACGCCTTTCTTTTGTATTCTCTTTTTTAAAGATTTTATTTGTCAGAGAGCACAAGCAGGGGGGGTGGGAGAAGGAGAAGCAGTCTCCCCACGGAGCAGGGAGCCCAACATGGAGCTCGAACCCAGGACCCTGGGGTCATGACCTGAGCCAAAAGCAGACACTTAACCACCTGAGCCCCCCAGGCGCCCCCGTCTTGTGTTCTGTTTTCTTGTCAATGTGACATGAACATACAAATGAAGATGTCTGTGCACGGCTGGAAGGATGGTACCCGTGCAGGACCGTGGCGGAGCCTGGGGAGTGGAGTGCCCGTGCGCCGCACCCCCGTCCGTCCCCGCTGCACAGCTGGTCGCTACCCTGGCTTGTGTGGTGCTGACCCCCTTCCCTGCGTGCTTGCCACCGTTACGTGTTCCTAAGTGACGGCATCATGCCTGGCTGCCTGTTCGTGGAGTTTGTATAGATGATGGGAGGCTGCATGTAACTGACCTCTTCTGGTCATTAATACTTTTTAATCATCCGGGTTGAGGTGCAGCCCCGTACAGTTCATTTTCTCTCTTTCTTTCTCTTTGAAACACACTCTTTACTTGATTTCCGGGATCGCACGCTCTGCTGGGTTTTCTGCAGCCTCATGGGCTGTTCCTTCTCCGTCTCCGTGTCCGCCCTCACCTGCCCAGTCTCTCGGTGCTGGAGTAACCCACACGTGCACTCTCGTCTGTCTCACTGAGCCGCACGGCGTCCACGTTATCTGTCCGCTGAATCACCACCAATCTACGTGTGCTTCTGCTGTGGTTCATTTCAGGACGTGACTGTGCCCCATCTCTGTCACCTGCTCTTCTGTGGAGCTCTTTCAGGACGTGACTGTGCCCCATCTCTGTCACCTGCTCTTCTGTGGAGCTCTTTCAGGACGTGACTGTGCCCCATCTCTGTCACCTGCTCTTCTGTGGAGCTCTTTCAGGACGTGACTGTGCCCCATCTCTGTCACCTGCTCTTCTGTGGAGCTCTTTCAGGACGTGACTGTGCCCCATCTCTGTCACCTGCTCTTCTGTGGAGCTCTTTCAGGACGTGACTGTGCCCCATCTCTGTCACCTGCTCTTCTGTGGAGCTCTTTCAGGACGTGACTGTGCCCCATCTCTGTCACCTGCTCTTCTGTGGAGCTCTTTCAGGACGTGACTGTGCCCCATCTCTGTCACCTGCTCTTCTGTGGAGCTCTTTCAGGACGTGACTGTGCCCCATCTCTGTCACCTGCTCTTCTGTGGAGCTCTTTCAGGACGTGACTGTGCCCCATCTCTGTCACCTGCTCTTCTGTGGAGCTCTTTCAGGACGTGACTGTGCCCCATCTCTGTCACCTGCTCTTCTGTGGAGCTCTTTCAGGACGTGACTGTGCCCCATCTCTGTCACCTGCTCTTCTGTGGAGCTCTTTCAGGACGTGACTGTGCCCCATCTCTGTCACCTGCTCTTCTGTGGAGCTCTTTCAGGACGTGACTGTGCCCCATCTCTGTCACCTGCTCTTCTGTGGAGCTCTTTCAGGACGTGACTGTGCCCCATCTCTGTCACCTGCTCTTCTGTGGAGCTCTTTCAGGACGTGACTGTGCCCCATCTCTGTCACCTGCTCTTCTGTGGAGCTCTTTCAGGACGTGACTGTGCCCCATCTCTGTCACCTGCTCTTCTGTGGCGCTCTTTTGTTGTTTCCACTTTTTGCTTTTCCATTATTTATTCTACAAATGCAACTTCTGTAAACTTTTTTTAAAAAAGATTTTATTTATCTGTCAGAGAGAGAGCGCATAAGCAGGGGAGTGGCGGGCAGAGGGAGAAGCAGGCTCCCCGCCGAGCAAGGAGCCCCATGCGGGACTCGATCCCAGGACCCTGGGATCAGGACCTGAGCTGAAGGAAGCTTGTGAGGTTTCCGTTGCCCTGTGGTTGTGTGCCCACAAGCCTGTTCTGTAGGGTCTGTTCGAGTGTTTGCTGAAAGAGAGAAGGACATTTGTTACCCGCCGGAAGCAGAGCTGTGTCCGGGAGAGCCTGGCCCCAAAGTACAAGAACAGCTGGTCACGTGCCACCGGACCTTCTCACATCCTGTCCGTGCGCACAGTCGGCCTGCCTTCGTTCTTGTATTTCAGTCGAGGTACTGACATATCTTTGTTTACTTGTTTGTTTTTTAATACCCTTCAATTAAATTCATGATTTTATGTATCCCCTTTCCAGAACTTTCTCTGGTGCCTTCCAGACAGGGTCACCCCCATGCCTTCTTCTCAAGACACCTGGCAGCATCCTCTCCACCTTCTCAGAACCTTATGCCAACAGCTACTCTTTCTCTCTCCTCCATCCCCAACGGCTCCTTTTCAACTGGGTCATTCCTACTGAACTATAAATATCTAAACAAGCTACCATGCTATTCCTTTGCCCTCCTTCCAAGCCAGATCTCCTAGGAAGCCTGCAGAAGCTGCCTGCCTTCTGGCCCCAGTGCCCATCAATCCACCAAACCCCCTTTCGCTGCGTCCTCAAAGAGCTCCATGCAGCTGAATCCGATGGACAGTTAAGGGTAGAAGGGAGAAAGGAGAGGGCGCCAACAGCAGGCATAACCTCACAGGCTTTGGGCAGCAAAGGCAGCATGAATGAGACATCGCAGCTGGAGGAGAGGAATCCAGACCTTAGGAAACAGGAGGGCAAGGACATCAAGAGTCTTGGAGCTGGCAGGTAGGGAAACAATGGAGCCCATTCAAGGACCTGGAGCTGGGGACTTCAGGTACAAGATAAGCAAGCGAGTACTCAGCATGAAAGACCAGGTCAGGAGTAAGAGGGTGACAGAGGGGTGCCTGGGGGCTCAGTCCTTAAGGTCTGCCTTCGGCTCAGGGCAGGATCCCAGCGTTCTGGGATAGAGCCCACATCAGGCTCCTCCGCTGGGAGCCTGCTTCTCCCTCTCCCACTCCCCTGCTGTGTTCCCTCTCTCACTGGCTGTCTCTCTCTCTCTCTCCCCGTCAAATAAATAAATAAATAAATAAATAAATAAATAAATAAAATCTTAAAAACAAAACAAAACTGACCTGCTGACTTGGGTTTCACTAGGAATGGGCAACCACCAGTTGAGAATTAAGAAAGCCCAAAACAGATTGTAAGGTTTCGGGGGCAGGAGGCAGAGCAGACAATTACCGTGACCCTTATACTGAGTCAGTACGTGCAATAAGACTTTGATCTCATGAAAGCATGTCTGACAGTATCTTTAACCACGAAAGTTGTTTGGAAATGGGGCCTCGGGAAGTACGGTTTGCAAGACTGGTGTTGCTTCACATCTAATTATAGAGCCTTCCACTGGGTTAGCATCACAAATTAGAATAAGGGCGAACAGGGTCAGCAACGCCTGACAGCAAAAGCTTTCTAAAACTCACCTGTTACCTCCTGTCAGTTCAGATAGTGAGTCAACTGCACCTCGTCTCTCCTAAGTCATATTTTTGTTGGTGACCTCATGGCAGCGAGCAGAAGGATGGTTGTGTAGACGGAGAAAATAAAACATATGAAGTGTCTGCCATGCATCAAATACAATTAATTTTTTCACTGAATCATCAATACATCTTGATTCCAGGGTAATCAATATATCCTGACTGAGCAGAGAATGAACTATCCGAAGTCTACCATATTGACATAAAATCTTGTTGACAGGAATAGGAGATTTAGCCCATGGGTTTCTCAGACTTTCTGGGATGTGCATGTGACACCGCAGATATTTTTGGTTGGCACAGGTCTTTATAGACGCAGCGCTGGGCTCTGTAACGTGGCGGTCGGCCTGCTCTGCTTGCCCAGGGTCTCTTTCCGGGAAGCCAGTTCCCACCCTCGTCCTCGTACAGAGCTGTCCCCAGCGAGTCCCCGCTGACTGCAGCACCTGTTCTTCCAGGCCCGGTGACTGACACCAGTGTAGCCAGTGGTTGGCATGTGTGTCCAGTGACCCCGACCAGAACCCCCGCCTGCTTCAACAGAAGGAGGAAGAACATTTTCACAGAACAGACAGAAACCCACGTAAATCGGAGACTCGGAGTAGCTGGGCCAGAATTTGGTTTGGCACCGCCCCCCCCCCCCATTTTGGCCGGATTTCTGCCAACAGGACGCACCACCCGGCTAGCCTGGGGGTGGTGTTAGGGTCTTAGGGAAAAGAGAGAAACACCATGTCCAGGAGTTTCCAGAACAGGTCTCTATAACCTCCAATCCGGATCAGTAGAAGTGGCCAAGAGGAGATGATACTTCTGGGGGGACAGCAGCGTGGGGTAGCCAAGCCGCCTTAGGGAGGTGTGCGGGCCAGGAGGAGGTGAGGGAGACAGACTTAAAAAATTCTTTTTAGTGGACCTGAGAGAAGGCTCTTCAGCCTGTAAATGGTGGTAGGAAGCATGAAAGATCCACCAACTACGTTGGCTACCAACCCATCGTCAAGAGGCTTTGCAGTAAAAGGCATACCGTCGTCAGACTCGAAGGGTCTGGAAAGCCCGAAGCGCGGCAGGGCTTTGTTTCGAGGGCCACACAGTATGGCCGGGGGCAGGCCAACAGGACTGGAATAGCAACAGCGAACCCTAGAGAAGTGCCGGCACTACTGGGTCTGGTGAAGTCCCTGTGCCCAGAGCGGGTGTGGACAATGTCCCTCACTGTGTGGCCTCCCTCCCTGTAGGACAAGCAGGTCACAGTCCAAGTCAGAGACGGCATCCTTTCTCGTGTGCCCCGTCTCTGACGGTGAATGCCCGCAGGCCCGGGACGATGATGGACGCGGGCAGCGGTGGGGGTGATGGGCACCCAGCGCGTCCCTCATCCAGTCTGGCTCACAGAGAACAGGCTCCTCCCATGGGCATGCACCTGACGGACAGACGGCGAGGTCAGCAGGGGGTTTATTTCCACAGTACGCCGCTCCAAAGAGACACGTCCATCCAGTCTAGTCTTCCAAGTGCCTGACCAACTAGCTAGGCCACCGGACGGCCCGAGTCAGGAAAGCGAGAGGCAGGCGGATGGAGGGGTGTGTTGGAGAGAGCCACGACCCCGGCCTCACGTCTGCCCCGCCCGCCCGTAAGGTGGCAGCCTCCAGTTTTGGTTCTGAGTGACTGGCGCGGGGACTGAATGTCGGCCTGGGCCTGAGCCGCAGCTTAGCCGACCGACCGCAGCGACAGGACCCGCGCACCCAGCCCCGCGGAGCCTCGACGGCAGCGTGCGGGACCAGGCCGTCCCCACCGCATCTGCCACTCCCCGCGCGAACTGAGGTGTCCGGCCGGCTGCGGCGCCCTGCGGTGTGGCGTCTCCACGGCCGAGCAGGGCTCTCGGATCCTCCGGCTCGGAAGCAGTGGCGTGCAAGCTGGCCCACGCTCCCAGGCGCCGAGGAAGCCCAGCGTCAGAAAGCTGCCCTGGGCCGGCCGTGGGGCTCCCGCAGAGCGGAAACAAGCTGAAGCCGCGTTTCAAGAGGAGGGCACCCAGGGGCGCCTGCTTCCGGCTCAGGTCGTGGCCCCAGGGTCCGGGGATCGAGTCCCACGTCGGGCTCCCTCCTCGGCGGGGAGCCTACTTCTCCCTCTGCCTCTGCCCGCCGCTCCCCCTGCTCATGGTCTCTCTTTCTGTCAAATAAATAAAATCTAAAAACAAACTTTTATAAACATGGCTTCCACTAAATCCTCAAAGACAGCTTCCAAAATGACGCCTTGGTTGTTGAGAGATTGCAGACCTGCGTTGGGAAGGCTCAGCATTCGAGGGACGGTGTCCTACCCGCAGGGACGGAGCAGCAAGTCTTACCTCAGGGGGTGTTTGGGGACACTCACCGGGGCCATGTTTGCAAACGTACTTTGTAAACGGTAAAACCCCAGGCGGACGTGAAGCCGAGTGGAATGTAGTGTGTGCTGATGTGGGGATGTCAGGGTTTGGAACCGAGGGCCAGGAGAGAATTCTTGGGACGTCTAGTGCAAACCAAGCGGTTTTACGGAAGCTCGGGGACAGGACCCGTGGGCAGAAAGAGCTGCACGGTCACGAGGGGCGGCCCATTCTATGCTTTCAAGCTGGGAGGGGCAGGGACAGCACAAGCCTCCCAGGACCCTGAGGGGGCAGCTGTTGTTAGGAAAGTTCGTTTATTACAGCTTAGTATTAGTAATAGAACTCAGTCTATTATTGCTTAGTAATAGAACTCAATAAAAGAACTCAGTCCTGAGACCCCTCAGATGTGTATGGGTGGGTCATATGCTTGGGGGATGATTGCCAGGATGTATCTTGGGGGTAGAGATAAAGGAATTTCCAAAGGGATTTCTATATGTTAAAGGAGACTCACAGGCTCCGGGCGGTGGGCTGAGGTTGCCTTTTGCCCTCAGCAAAGAGTCAGCATCCAGGCAGCTGAGCTCCCAGACCAAGCTCCCCGCCTTGCCTGTTTCAAGGCCTTGTCAATGGGCTGTAGGAAGTAAGGAAATTCAATTTTTTTTATTTTGCCTTTGCTTCCCACATGAAGTGCTAATTAAGTGGAAAACAGTAAATGTGGTATCCGTTGCACTGATAGTTACATACGTATCACTGAGCCAGGCTGAATTGGGTGAGGGTAAGTGGCCGCGGAAGCAGCTCTCCACCTGCCCGGGTCCTCCCTGCGCTCCCCGACCTCCAGCATTTTGGTCAAGGTGTGTCTCTCTAAGATGCCTATGCCTCCGCCTCTCTCCTGGGGGCCCGTGGGGCTCGTTTCCCCTCTAGATGGTGGCGGTGGGAGGATTTAATCAGAGATAACCCTCTTTTTTCAAGAGCAAATTAGGACGCGGACTAAGGCAAGGTCCTGGCGCTAGGTGGGACCAGGGTTGCTACAGGTAGGAGGGTGGGCTGGGGAGGGGGCGGGGCTCTCTTCCTCTCGGGCTTCTCGGACGGCGGGCGAACTCTTGACCTTGGTGGGTCCACAGTCTCAGCTGGGCCCCGGGGCAGGAAACGCGGTGGGCTCGTGGAACCCGGCTGGGAGAGCGGGGCTGCCCAGCACTGGGCCCCCCAGACAGTCCCTGTCCTCGGAGCACTGCGGGTGAGTGGGGCAGCTGGGTGTTGAGCTGGGGGGACGGAGGCAAACGCGGGTCTTTGTCCCGCACTCCTCGGGCCTGACGCGGGCAGGTGGGCATTGCACCCGTCATCGTGGAAAGGCTCCCACCGCGGGGCCCTGGGGAAACCTGGTTGTCAGGGGTGTGGCCTGGGGCACCCACCTCTCCGGCCACAATGGGGGCCCCTTGCTGGTGTTGAGAAAGCTGGGATTCCAGAAGGGAAGTTTCGGGGTGCATGGGCCTCGGGGGCTCCTCAGTGTGGCCGGCTGACGGGAGCACCTCAGCCCCTCCAGTGGGCCACCGCAATGGTGAGCCGTTTTGTCTTCCTGCCTGTGGGAGGCTTCACCCCAAGGGACAAAAAGATCTGATCTCAGGGCTGGGCTGGGCTGGAAAGGTCCTGCTGGGACCGAGCAGGGAGCCCAGGGCCAGAGCCTGGCTGGAGGGCCCAAGACTCAAGCAGCTGGGGCCCGGGGTGCCGGCCGGTCCCACAAAGCCTGGCAGGTGTGGTGGGGCTTTTGCTTTTTCTCGGAGTTGCCGTGGGAAACCGCTGACGGTGGTTTTGGGTCCCAGAGATTGGCTGCTGGCAGGACGGGAAGATGGCGACACGTTCCCTCAGGGGATTTAGGTTCTGGAAGGGCGGGTTGCCCTCGCCAAGACCGCCGCCCCCTCCCCCTCCACAGGATGTGGGTGTAGAACATGGTGGGGCAGTTGCAGGGGCCTCCTCCCAGCGCCCCCGCACGGGCTGTTGGGGGGCCCCCCGGGGAGCAGGACAGCCTCCTGGGTCCTCTGGCTGCAGGGACAGGGGAGAAGTCCCGACCTGACATCTCCCACCACCGCTGTGAACAGTCCTGATGGAGAGGGAGGGGGACGGAGGGACCCGGCCGCACTTGGCACATCTCAGCAGTCTCATTAACTCCATCGTCAGACCCCCCTTTTCTGGCTATTTTCAGCTCACCCCCAGTCCAGAAAAACTGCAAGAGGAAAGTCAGCGTGTTTTTATGTCTTTGTTCAAGGTTGTGCACCTCAAGAAGCAGTGACGTGAGAGGCGGTCCGCAGAGGAGGTGGGGCTCACCAGGAGCTCCCTGAGCGGGCGGTGTCGCCCCGCACCGGCCGCGGAGCCCCGGGGACCCGTCCCTGAGCCCTGCAGCCTGGGCTTCGAGGAGCAGAGGTGTGCTCGGCTGTGCGAGAGGACGGTTTGGACCACAGACCCAAACCAGGAGGAGCAAGTTCTGTTGTCCCGGAAGCCATGCCAACCCAGACTGAGGCCCGTGCACACCCTCTCCACCCGCACGGTGACCAGGACACACAGAGCCCCAGGAAGGGGTCCGGTCGGCGCCGGGGGCCAGGCCAGGAGTGGGCAGAGCTGGGGGCAGACCCGGCGGTGGACGAGAAGCTGCTCCCGCGGTCGGATGAGGAGGCCGGGCGGGAAGCCGCGAGGAGAGAGAGCTGGTGGGAGGCCTGGCTGGAAGTGAGCAGAGGGCGGGCGGGACAGCTCCCAGGCTCCCGAGCTCTTTCGTGCGACCCTGTCCAAGTCCAAGGTCAGGCGGGGTTGCAGACGGCTCCCAGCTAGACACCTGGCAGCGCATGCCCACCTTTCTCAGCGCCCGCCTCCACCCTGCCCTGCAGCTTCCTGGACTGGTCCCACCTTACCTATATTCAGTGAACACCGCCCCCGCCCACCCTCCTGTCTTCCTCCCTTTCTGTAGATGAACATCGTGGCTTTGTGCCTGTCCTTCCCTATTTCTCCCCTCCTTCCATGGTTTTCTTTATCTCTTGGTTTTCTAAACGTTGTGCTTGAACGACTCCCTGAGTCTCTCCTGCTCTTCCAGAAGCCAGTCACCTTTGATGACGTGGCCGTGAATTTCACGCAGGAAGAGTGGGTGTGTCTAGACGCCGGTCAGAAGGTCCTGTACCAGGACGTCATGTCTGAGACCTTCAGAAACCTGATGTCTGTGGGTAAGAGGCTGTGGTTCCCTCAGCATGCTGCCTGCCAGGACCCTCAGCACAGCCCCCTGCCCAGGACCCCCCTGCCCAGGACCCTCAGCGCAGCCCCCTGCCCAGGACCCTCAGCACAGCCCCCTGCCCAGGACCCCCCTGCCCAGGACCCTCAGCGCAGCCCCCTGCCCAGGACCCTCAGCACAGCCCTCTGCCCAGGACCCCCCTGCCCAGGACCCTCAGAGCAGCCCCCTGCCCAGGACCCTCAGCGCAGCCCCCTGCTCAGGACCCCGGGACACCTGGCTTCCCTGAGCAGGTAGATTGGCTCACAGCTCCCTTTACTGACCCTACACCTTCTAGGCCTTCCAGGTGTGAAAGATCTAGGTCCCTAAGCTCGGGGTGAAAGGACAAGAAATGAAAGCCTGCACTGAGGCAAAGATAATCCCTGGAACATGATGATAATTTGAAATGTACCTGTACTTACTGAATTGCTCCTGTTAGGTGCCAGGAACTTCGTTAGGAGGTCTCCTCCCTGCATCTAAGTGTTCCAGTTCTTAAACCAAGGAAATGGGAGAAGATAGCCTGTTGTCCCCACTGGGTGGGATGGGGCCAAGCCTGGGACCTCGGCTCACTCTTTCCTTCCCACCCCCAGTTAGAATCTTTCTGTCTAACCCAGATCTGATCATCAAGCTTGAACAAGAAGAAAAGCAGTGGAGAGCAGAGCTCCAGCTCCGACCCCCAAATGGAGAAGGCCTCCCTTCAGGTAAGCGTGGCAAAGGAAGGGGGTGGCGAGGGCCCCGGCCATGCCCTGGGAGGGTGGAGGGCTGCCTCCCAGCACCAGGGCAGAGCACGTCCTCTCCCAGCCTGCGTCCTTCTCACCGGGCCCCACGTGGAGCCGCGAGAGGGCTTGAGACCACGTGCTCGCGTCCCTCGGCCCCAGAGGACTACCTGAACTTTTGAGGACAAGCAAATACCTGCAGTTCTCCAGGGGGTGGAGTTCATACAGGTTGCTTACGTCCCTTCCAAGGGAACAGGAGAGGAAGGAGTATGAGCTTGTGCTGAGCCCAAGTGGAGACCTGTCCCTGAGGTAGGACGGGAAGGAGAGGTTCCGGGCCGAGCTGACCACGGGCCCTGGTGTGAACTTCCCATTCTAGCTGGGTGATGAACGGTACCGCATTTCACTTTGGTGTCCCCATTTGCACCACCTCGGAGGTCACTGCGGGTGTCGTGGGAACGTGAGATACTGAAAACGAGAGGAAATGGATTGCGAGAATGTGGGTCTAGGCTAGAGTTCTGACCTCCACTCTGGCTGAAAGATTCCGCTTCGAATGTTGATTCTCTTCTCATTTGGAAACCCAGAGGTCCGTCTGCCTGCAGCCTGTGAGGTCCGCGAGTGAGAGCGTGTGGGGGTTGTGGGCTGAAGGGGAGCTGGTGCTGGGTTCTCACGGGGCGTCCTGTCCCCCCGTCCCCACCGCAGGCGGCAGGAAGAAGACACTTCAGGAGGGGACTTGGAGGCTGTCTGACGACCGGGCGTCCCTTGCCTGCAGAGGGGCAGGCCCAGCCTCTGCGGCCGCGGGGTCCACGCACAGGGCCCCCGCGCAGCCTGCCTCCCCGGCTGGGCCGCCCTTCCTGTGCCAGCCCTGTGGCCGGACCTTCAGCAAGCGCTCCAGCCCGCACAGTCACCAGTCTGTTCACAGTCCCCACACGATGGACAGCTGCGGCCAGTGTGGCAGGTGCTTCCGAAACTCCAGGGACCTCAGCTTTCACCGGCGCGTGCACCTCGGGGAGAGGCCCTTCTGCTGCCCGCTCTGCGACAAGACCTACCGTGACGCGTCAGGGCTGAGTCGGCACCGCCGTGTGCACCTGGGTTACCGGCCCCACTCCTGCCCCTGCTGTGGGAAGGGCTTCCGGGACCGGTCCGAGCTCAAACGCCACCAGAAGACACACCAAAACCAGGGCCCAGTGGCCCAAGACCAGAAGCACCTGGGGAGGCTTCCAGACCCCAGAGCCGGATCTCAGGAGCGCGCTGACCAGACCCAGGGGTCCAGCCAGGAGACCCGCGCCCCAGTGGCCAGGACCCGAGAACCCACAACTGGAACCAAGGGTTCCGTGGCCGAGATGCAGCCACCTGGTGACGGCAAGCAGGTGGTTACTGGGAGACCCTGGGCAGCAGCGGGAACAGCCCTGGGGCCTGGGACCCGCACGCAGACACCCAGCACGAAAACCCCCTGCCTGGACACCAGGCCCAGCTGTCCCCCAGCAAAGCCCTCGAGACTCAAGGTCTTCTCCTGCCCTCACTGCCCTCTGACGTTCGGCAGGAAGGCCCATCTGTCCAGCCACCGGAAGGCCCACCTCTCAGAGCAGCCCAGCGGCTGCTTCCGCTGTGGCAAGTCTTTCAGCTCACGGTCAGAGCTGGTCAGACACCAGCAGACGCACTGGAGGCAGAAGGTTTACCGTTGCCCCGTGTGTGATGTCTGCTTCGGGGACAGGGACGGCCTCATGGGTCACTGGGGGGGCCCCGAGAGCAAGGACCCGTGTCTGGGCGAACTTCAGACGTGCTGGGCCATCCTGGGCCAATGGTTGAGGTTCTTTCGTGATGCCCCGCCTTTGTCAGGGAAGGAGATGGGTCTGCCCCGGGCATCCAGGTCCCAGGAGAGGGCGGGGAGAAGGCACCGGAGGGGCGAGAGCAAATGAGGCCTCGAGGGGCGCGGTCCATAAACTAAAGAAACGGCCTTTCTGACTGAGGTCGTCCTTCGTGCTTGCTTTTCCTAGGCTCGGGCCTGCAGGGTCAGCGGCCCGGGCAGGAGAAAGGGGAGGGGTGAGGAGGGCCATGCCGAAAGGACGGGCTGAGACGTGGCGCACCGAGAATTGTATTATTATTAGCACCTGCCTTGTTTGTGTCTGATAGACCATCAAGTAGTAATTGTTGGAGAAAACGGGGTAAGACGGGACAGAAAGGGGGGGACCCGTCCACGCAAGACGTGGAAGTCAAGGCCAGTGTTCGACGCTGCCCTCGCTCCCCTCTCTGCTCCGAAGGCCGGGGGCCCGATGGCACTCCAGCCAGTGTCCTGGCCTGCCGCTCACGCAGCTCCAGGGGTTCGCACTCCTGCTCCTTCCCTTTGCTCTGCCCCCCAGGACCAACATCGTGGGAGAAACAACCACCGTTGGCCACGCTGGCATACTGTGATTTGCAAGAGGGAGGCTGCAGGTCTCAGTCCTGCCTCTGTCACCGTCCAGCACAGGTGTCCTCGGTCAGAGAGAGGAATGCCCGGCTGGCCACGGCCAGAGACGGCTTCCAGATGGAGGACGAGGGGGGAGGACAAATGTGGGTAGGGAAACGGGGACGAGGAAAGGTAGATGATGGAAGAGGACTCAGGCCGTCTGGAATTCAGAGCATTCCTGGAAATGGAGATGGGCTGTCCCTGGGGCGAAGTGGCCAGTGTGGGTACAGCTCGGAGGATGCCACACCTGAGGGCCGGTGCTGGGACGGGCCAGACTGTCCAGCACCCTTACCAAGATGCAGTGTCACTCAGAAGGGGTTTCCTAGAAAGAGGAGAAAATAACCTGAAAAACCTGTCAGTACCAAGCCTTAATCCTCGAGAGGAGAAGCCCCCAGGGGTCCCCCTGCCTCTGCGCCTGCCCCAGCAGTGGTGGAGGCTAGGCCTAGGGCAGCTGCGGAGGAACAGGAAGGCCAGCAGAGCACGTGGGAGGGCCCTGGCCTCCCTGAGCCAGGCTTTCCTGTCCCCCCCGCCCCCCGCAGCTTCTGGTTCCTCCCCAGCCCCCCTTCCTCTTCCTGCCTGCCTGGTGTTTTGGTCTCAGCTTATAAAGGGAGAAGAAAACTTACTCAGCTCTTCAAGAAACTGCCCTGGAAAAAAGGAAGGAGGACGTGACTGGTGGAAGACGACCGGCCCCACAGGCTCTCCTCCGGGATCCGCGGAGGACCCTGGAGTTGGCCCTGGGGAGGAGGCAGGCGGTCTGGGTCCCCCCACCGCTGCGAGGCCCCGCGTGCCGCCCCCACGGCACCTGCTAGTCTCCGGTGCAGCCAGTTGTAGCAGATGACCAGGGCGAGCAGGGGTCCGAGCACGGGCACCAGCGCGAACAGGGCGACCTTCCAGCAGGGGACCCTCAGGAAGTGGGGGTCTGAGCCACCGCCACAGAACACAGGGTTAGCGTGCGCCCCCGGCCCCACCCACCCTCTCGCGACCCCACGGCCTGTGGAGCTGTGAACCCAGGTGAGGAAAGCTCTGCACCCTTACTTTCACCAGCCTTGAACCGAATTTGGCATTTCATCCATTAACAATGGAGGCCACACAGCAGTCGTCAGCAGTGCCTGTGACTTTATCCCCAACGGAAACCACTTACTTCCCTCCCACTGGGGCTGCTGGAACCTCGAAATGTTTGCCGATAGTTTGACAGTTACTGCCCCTGCCGCCACTCTGTTACTTGGTGCATTTTTGTTATTTAAAGAAACATTTGTGCTATATTACAAATAGGGTTCTATTTTGATACCTGTATTTCAGTGGTTTTCCTTGCAATCATATGTTCTGTCACTGTTTAAAAACCTTACTCTGGAAAAGGGCCCATTAGGCTTTACCAGAATGCCGAGGAGATTCCTGGTACAGAAAGGGGTAAGGCTTTTGCTACTCGAATCCTACAAAACCGCTCACGTTCTCCCTTTTTGGGTCGCAGAGACTGTGCATGTTTGGCATGCTGACGTGACGTCCTAAACGCTAGGATGGAGCGCTCCCCGTTCAGGGAGGCTGCTCAGAGCAGGGGCCCGAAGGCATCCTAGAAATTTCTGCAACATCCATCCATCCGGGATGTGGGTGCCCTTCTTTTGCTGGCATTGTCCTTAGGCTCTGGGGAATCAGCAGTGAACAAAAAGGACGGAGACTGGAGTCTTGAAGAGCCAACACTAAACGGGCTTGGTGTCTCTTCCTCCAGGAAGCCTTCCCTAATCAGCCCTGTAGAGTCTCTTGTTCTGTGTGCCTGAAACTCCCTTCTACCACGTGGGTTCCATCGGTGACAGTAAGTATTTAGTTCTGCAGTGAGTTCATATTGTGTCCCCAACTAGAGAGCGAGTGCACTGGGCAGGTTTGTTACCTCCCGCCCCACGTCTGCAGAGTACCATGGTGTTTCCTACAGCTTGAGTTGCCGCGGAGCTGCTGGTGCAGGGCCTGCACGGAGAAGCCTCACGCGTACCCACTAGCAGTCACCCGTGACTTAGAGAAAAAGGAGGCGGGAAGGGAAGAGGCAGGAGCCCAGCGGTGCGTGACTGGGTCCCACTGACACACCACGCTGACTGGGAAGGACCGGTCCTGGCACTTACCGAACGTCCGGTGCAGGTTCTCTGAAAGGGAACACACAGGAAGGGGCTCAGTGGGGCTCTCGGAGGGGAGCCCTTCCCCTCAGAGCCTCTGTGATGGAATCACTTAAACTGCTCCTAGTTGTGATACCCGCGGGGGAAGGGGACCTGCTGGACGCTCGCCCCCATCTCGCTACGACTCCTGGCTGGCTGGCTGGCTGGCTGGCGGGGTCTGAACTATGAGCTTGTGTCTGTCTGAAGGAAGCACAGGGTGTGGGGACAGAGGCAGAGACGGTCAGAGAAAGTGACCATGTCAGTGATGCCAGAGGACAGAGGGATCGTGGAGGGAGGACGACAAAAACTCACCTATCTCTGCTCGAAGTTTTCCTGAAATAGAAAAAGGCAACATTTTTAGTTGGAACTCTGGCATGAGATGGGCCCCTTCCTCACCCGGCGCCCTGGACCCTTGTGCCAGCGGTTTCTCTGAGGTCCAGCAGTGTCCGCAGGGGAATGGATGCGAGAGCCCAGGTTTGGAGCTCTCTCCATGGCTGCGGTCAGCGGCAAACACTGGAATCCAGAGAGAGCCTGGGGGGACAGCAAGGCCCCAAACCAGCCTTAGGTTTTCTCACCTCCCCCTCCCCCCAGGCGGCTCTAGGCCTCCGCCCCACAGGTCTCCGTTCACTTTGCCCCCCTCCCCCGCGGGGCTGTCACTTTGTAAATCTAAAGCCACTAACTTCCGAATGAGGGAGGAGACGGGCTCCCAAATAGATGTCCCTCCCAGGTGGAGGGGGGAGTGTCCCCCCCCAGCCCACCCCCGCACAAGGCTGAGGTCCACCAGCGTCCAGGCGGCCCCGTGCCATCACACGTCCCTTCTGCACAGCCATGGGAACGGACAGCCTTTTCCACGTGGGGGCGTAGGGCCCCAAGTACCCGGGATGAATTCAAGGGGAGAGAGAAGACCCCTCCATTTGCCCTCTCGCATACCCCAAGCCCTCCCTTGGGCTTTATGCTCTCAGGACCGGGAGGGGGAGAAGAATCCCAGGGCCTGCGAGCCCGGGCTCTGAGAACAGCTCAGGGAGAAGGTTCCGGATGGACGCTCTGGGCACAGAAGAGGCGCTTCACGGACAGCTGAGGCTGAGTCCTCCGTGTTGAGTGGAAAAGGAGGAGGAAGCAAGTTCTGAACACTGCTGATGTGGTGGGGACGTTTGCGCAGGGACCGTATTCAAACCTCCAGGAGGCATCCACCTGTCCGACTCAGAGGCCCCCTCCCCCACGGCAGGAAGCTGCCAGGGGTGGTCCAGAGACCGAGGGGGCCAGGGCGGCCCTGCCACTGCAGGGTGTGTCCTCACGTAACTCCCAAACCGCCCCCGGCCTCTGGGGCCTTCACTGTAACATGGGCCCTTGTGTGTCAGCCCTACCGCAGGGAAACGCAGGGACCCGTTACAGAAACGATGGAGAACTTGTCGTTCTGCAGTTTTGAACCCAGAAGTCACTCAAAACTGACCATCAGGCCAGCAAACTCCAAGAGGCCCCGTGTTTCGTGTTTCGGGGATGGGCCCACAGCAGCCCACCCTCCAGCCCGTACCTCTCAGTCTGTGCTGCAGGCAGAGGTAGAGAAGGCCCACGGCGGTCTGCAGGAGCACCACGGGGAGGACCGCGATGAGAACCAGCACGCTGGGGTTGATCCAGTAGAAGGGATCTGGAAGGCAGAGCAGTGCTGCAGCCCCAGGGCCCGCACCGCGCCCCGGCTCCAGGGCTCGAACAAGAGGACGCAGCTTGGAGGGAGAGTGGGCTTGTTTCCGGGACGGGCTGGCGATTGTCAAGGCCCATCTTCCAGAGATTTGGGAACCAGCGGAGACACTCAGATCTGGTCCTCACGGGGCTTGGGGAAGAGTCTCACGGGGAGGATGACACGACTGACCCGTGACCGCCCGCCTGGAGGAGGGAGGCCAGGGAAGAGGCCGCAGTCATGGTGAGACTAGAACAGGGCCTGAACATGGGATGGGGTTAGGAAGTCAGGCTCTGAGGAGCCAGATACAAAACCATTCAGAGTTATTTTCAGCAATCTTTGAACTGGGATTTAGCGCTTCTTTCCGTGAGCGTGTCTGTAGGCAAGCTGACACCACAGTACCGTGAACAGAACCTGTGAATTTGTCATCATGAAAACCACCAGTATTTTCAGTCACATTAGAGTTGTCGCAGAAACCTCAAGATATCGCTTCTGTTCTGCACTATTTTGAAATTACACTACTTATCAGGGCCACTCCATATCTTGTTACTGTAACATTTTGATAGCTGTGTTTCAGTACAAACATGTTTATTTAATGCATTTAAAACATACGTCTGAGAAGGGGTAAAAAAAAGGGCAGGGGGACTGGGAAGGTGCCTGGCTGGCTCAGTCAGGAGAGCACGCGACTCCCCATCTTGGGGTTGTGAGTTCGAGCCCCACATTGGGCACAGAGTTTACTTAAAAAGAGAAGAGGGGTCCGTCGACTTCACCAGTCCAGTGAAAAGCCCGTCTTGTGGAGTTTGAGACAGTAGGACACACAGGGTTCGATGACCGAGGGGATGTGGAGTGGAACCACTGCGGGGGTGACCTGGAGCTCTGGCTCCCACCCAGAACCTCCCCTTCTAGAATCTTGCTCTCGGTGCCCAAGAGCTCTGCTGTCCAGCCTCAGCGTGCCCGGCAGGGCTCAGCACTTCTCGTCTTGTCCGTCCTTTCGTGGGCTAGATAAAGACGTGGCCATAAACGTAAGGATTAAGAGACAGCAAACAACTGGTCGGGGAGGGTTTCTTAGGGAGGAGCAAAACTCTTCAAGCTGCAGATTAAGGCTCTTGTCTATTCTGTTCCCGGGAGAAAGTGGAGCCAATCCTACTCCAAGTTCTTATCAGAAGTCCCCTGCAGCAATGTGACTTAGCAGCTGCAGGCTTCCACCCTTCGCACATTTTATACATTCACAAAGTAGGAGAATCGGAAAACAGAGAAGAAGGGGCCTTTAGGGGCCTTCTGACGGAAAGCAATAGGGTTTATAGCATCACCTATGAATGCCTAAAAAATAAGTTACACCTGGCTCTGATTGTACTTCTCTGTTTACAAGGAATACAAGTATGGGGCACCGTGCGGAACAGAACGGGAGTGAAATGAGCCAACTCTAGACCGTGGGGAGCTCCACGGGGCAAACACCAACGTGTGGCTCTCGTGTAGATTTCACTCAAACTAAGCAGTTGTAAAAATACATTCTTGAAACAATCAAGGGAATTTGAACACAGAACAGGCATGGAGGGTATTAAGGAATATTTCTTAATTTTTAAAGGTAACAGTATTGTGGTTATGATTTTTGAATAGAGTTCTTACATTTGAGTGATACATTCTTTTTTGTTTGTTTTCCAAGTAAACTCGACCCCCAGTGTGGGGCTGGAACTCATGACCTTGAGATCAAGAGTCACATGCTCCACGGACTGAGTCAGCCAGGAGCCCGAGTGACACATTCTCGTGCATTTCGCGATGGAATGATAATACGGGCTAGGGTTTGCCCCAGTGATTCAGTGGGGGAGGGTGGAGACGAGTGGGTCAGGTGGAGCAGGCTGTCTGTCTGTCCGCCTGGGGGATTGTCGCAGAAGGGTGGTAGGTCCCTGGAGGCTCACTGTAATCACCTACTTCTGTGATGCTTTTAAGTTTCATAATGAAGCATTTAAAGAAAGGATTAGAGACAACAAGCAGTAAAATCACAAAAATGCAAGAAAAAAATAAAGTGGAAAGAAAGAGAAAACACTCTTTAGAGAAGGAAGGGAGGTAATCATCAGTTGTAACACAGTCACCGATTTCAGCCCTCGATTCAGCTCAGATTCCTGCTCCGCAGGCGTGGCGGGCGGTCCCTTGTTTACTTGTAAAACACTCTTTTTTTTAGACTCTCAGGAATGCAGATTCTGAGATGGGAGAAAGGGGGTTGGAATGTGAAAAATCAACCCAAAGAAAAACTGTCCCCTGAGGCAGTTTTGTTCTCTTTTTCTTTTTCTTTCTTTCTTTCTTTCTTTCTTTCTTTCTTTCTTTCTTTCTTTCTTCTTTCTTTCTTTCTTTCTTTCTTTCTTCCTCTCTCTCTTTCTTTCTTTGTTTCTTTCTTTCCTTCCCTTCCTCCTTTCCTTCCCTCCCTCCCTCCTTTCTTTCTCTCTCTCTCTCTCTTCCTTCCTGCCTCCCTTCTTCCTTCCTCCCTTCCTCCTTCTGTCTTTGGAGGTGGGGGTTGTGCTGGGGGAGGAAGACACAGAGCAGTTAGGCGGGAAAGCTGCACACTGGCGGTCTCACAATCCCTCGTCCCTGCAGGTACAACCCCCAATAGAACCAGCTGTGCACACACACACAGCCATTCTCACGTCCCCTGACTCCCTCCTCCGGAAACAGGGCTTTGTTGCCGCGCACACAATGCCATCTTCTGGCCGAGCCCGCAGACATGAGGATTGTCTGAGGATCCGGCGGAGGAGGGAGGGGACCTTGAGACACTGTTGCTCTTCAGACAATAGCAGTGAACAGTCAGGGTCCCCCTGCCCCCACCTCTCCCTGCATCCTGACAGCCCGTGAGAGGACAACAGATCAATGCCAAGATCCCCGTCACACAGAAGATACCAAAGACAGAATTTGGAAGGTGGCGTCCCTTTCTTTCAGATATTTGCTCCTCCCGGGTGTTTACTTGGACCATGTCTGCCAGGAATGTGGGGATGTTGTTGTCTAATAAAGCACCACAGACACACCCAGTGAGGGTTCTGCGGTAGTGGGATCTGGTCATTTTACTCCTTAGGAATCACGCCTTTGTTTCTAACAAATAAAGAGGAAAACATTCCAAAGTCAGACATGGAAGGAAAAACGTCCGCTTTGACACTGGAATTAGCTTTCAGGTTATTCTCATCCAGTGGCAAAAAACCATCAGAAATTGGTTATTTTGGGTTTTGCTGCCGCTATTTCTCAGCTTTTGTATTTTGGTTTTTATTTTAAAATTTTTTCTTTAATTTTTCTCTATATGTACTCACAAATGTGCATAGTATCAGGTCTTTTATATGAATGCATACATATGACCGTAAGGATAATTCCGGCGTCTCCTTTGGCTGGATCACATTCTGTCCTCCCTCCCGCCCCCTCCTCCCTCAAAGTGAGCTACAGTCACCTAACTGTCTCACGGGTCCTTTCATATTTTACCTCAGTGTCTCTGCGTCTGCACCTGCACCCAGGAGCACGGAGCCCCTGCGTGTTCCCTACATGCAGCAGCCCCACACGCAGTGCCTCCAGGCCAAGGGGCACAGCCCTCAAACAGCCTTTCAGGGTCTGGGTAACAGCACGGATTCTGTCGTGTCCCTACTCCTGGCACTGGCTTTGGTCCCGCTTCTCCACCCGCACGGGCCGGGTGCGCATACACACTCCTGCGTCCTGCTGCGATTCGCAGGAGCGGGATGTATGGGCTGTAGGGTCACATCTCCGTGGAGAGACTGATGGAAGTCTCAGAGGGAGGTCTTGCCCCGCAGATACTCACCCTCCACTCTCAGTTCCATCGCCGCCTCCTCCTGGTAGGAATGGTCCCGGAAGAAGCAGGTGAACCCTCCTTCATCTGAGAACCTCACGTTCCGGATCCTGAGGGTCACTTTCCCCTCGCCCATGGTGTCCTTCAGCAGCTCTGTCCGCCCCCGGTATTCAGGCGCCTGCTCTGCGTCTTGGTCCTTGCCATTTCGGTAGAGGTGGACCACCCTGGAGAAGGGGGGCCGGTACCAGCCCACCTCCATGCCCGTAGCGTTCTTCCCGGGGTAGATGTGACACGGGAGCTCGGCTTCATCTCCCACCAGCGCCCGGATGGGGTGGCCTGGTCCTATGACTCTGAACTGTCCTGTCCAAGACACCAAAGGAAAGAAACCGAGAGTCACAGGACCTCGCCACACAAGCCTGTCCTGGGAAGGGCCGCTTCCTAAGAGCCAAGGAGAAAGACACCCAGCTTTACATGGAGTTCTGGAACCGGGGAGGAGAGATCCCTGGTTACCGAGGTGCCTCGAGGGCCCTGGACAGGAGGAACGTTCTAGCATGTGGTCACTCAGCAGGGCTGCTCGCCCTCCCGCCGACATATCCATCTCTGACTCTCCAGCCCAGCCTTTAGTTCCCACCACCGGATGGGCTCTGGCACCTGGCAGTGTAATTCTTGGGTGGGGGCTCCCTGTCTGAACTTTACCAAGCTGCTCCCCGATGTTCCCCTGGTGGGTTTGCTTTTGTCCTTGTTCACACCCTGTTCCCAAAACGTCCCACCCCAGAGCTGGCTCCACTTCCTTGTTCTCCTCCGTGCCTTCAGCCCAGGCTCCCAAACTTTTCCCTGCATGGAGTGTGTCTGTCAGCCAGAGCTACATGAAGGGAAGACACCTGCAAGGATTTCCCGAAGGGGAGTGGGGCTGGGTTTTGGGGGTTCCCTGAAGCGGAGAATCTGTGTTCTGTGTTTTTTTGGTTTGTTTCGTTTTTTTTTTATTTCTCCCCAGAACGTGACGGCAGGGCTCCTCTGTAAAAACTTGCTGGTGCTTGATCATGTGGAAGAGATCCGGCTGTTCAGCATTTATCAGGATGTATCGGGGCAGGCACGACTAAACATGTTCTATACCTCACCCCATTAAACCCTGGCAGCAACCCCAAGGAGCTGCTATTAGGGTGTCTCCACCGGTTGGTGAGAAAGCACGCGGGGAAGATGGGTAAGAGTGAGCTGAAGGAGAACGTGAAGGCCACATTATGGAGCTCGGGTCCTACTCTGACATGCGGAGGGAGCCACAGAAGGTTTCTGAGGAAGGAGCCCCGTCAGCACACCCATGCTTCTGACAGATAACTTGCAAGACACCCTGAGGATGAACTGAAGGAGGGGAACCCAGGGAGACTGGCTTTTTGGTTGTCAGGGTCTCCCCAAGGCAGAAATAAAGATAAATCTTACCTGCAGAGCTGCAAGACAGCTGGAAGAGGAGAAGGAGGGAGGGAAGGCAGCTGGGCAAAGAGGAGCTCAAAAAACTGGCCATCTCTACCGGGACTGGGGACAGAGTGTCCCTGCAGCAGGGTCAGGCCAAGCGGAGGCCCTCGGGGTGCATGTCCCCCACCTCTGACAAAGCCTGAGGGGAGGATCTGGGAGGGCGGCCTCCTCCCAGCTCTGGCTCTGTGCAGCTGTGCTCCCAGGAATGGCCGAGTCATCCCCGCCAGGCACTTACACAAAAGGGCCACTGACCCAGGCAATGACCAGGGTTTGCCGTCCCCACCCCCTCAGAGCTGCGGAGCAGAGGCCGCCTGGTACTGGCCGCCCAGCCCCTCCCCACAGCTCAGCCTCCCTGGGGCTTCTGGGGTGACACTCCCTGGGCCTCGGGAAAGGCTGCGTGTGGTCTGTGAGGTTCCTTCAACCCCTCTCTTCCTGCTGTCAGCCAAGAGGGAGGAATTACTGTGGGTTTTAGACAAAGGCAGGCAGGCGTTCTCCCTGACCTCTAACTTCCCTCTCTCCACGCACGGTCCACCCCCCTTCCTTATGTTCCGATGTGTGCGGGATCGCTTGGGCGTCGTTGGCTTCCTGTTCCCGGAGAAGACATATGGGAGAGTCCTGAGCTGAGTGTTGCCTGTGCTCAGAGAGGCCAACACGGTGGAGGGAGGTTCACGGAGGTCGGTGGCGGGCGGGCAGCACAGCCGTCAGGGCGCATCTCCCAGCCTTGGCATGATGCGTGGACCTCCTCACTGTCACAAGGAAAAGTGACACCTGGAATGGAAACAGGACCTTTCTCCCGGCCCTCAGACGCCAGGGGTCCCTGAGGAGTAACCAGCAGCATCACGGGGAAAAAAAACAGACTTCCCTACAACCTACAGCCCTTGACAAGTCCTTGAGGCAGGCAGAGGGACCTTCCTCCGGGAGCTCAGCTGCCTCCATGTTAGAACTTTACTGAGGACAACAGGCAAACTTAGCTTGACATTATCGCGACCTCCAGGATCCTGTAAGCCTTTAAAATACAAAAATTCCCATGGAAACTCCCTTTATCTCTACGCTCCTCCCCCAAGATACGTGTTGGCAATCACCCCCCAAGCATATGGCCCACCGATATACATCTGAAGGGTCTCATGACTCAGGTGTTATTAGACGGTAATAAATGACAGTTTCCCAACAACAGCTAGCCCCTCAAGGTCCTGGAAACCCTGCTTCCACATTCCTTAGAGACTTACGCCCTCCCTACCCAATTCCCAACTTGAGGGTGTATAATGGGCCATTCCTCACGATCCCAGTGCAGCTCCTTCTGCCCACGGGTCCTGTCCTCGTGCTTTAATAAACCACCTTTTTTCCGAAGACATCTTAAGAATTCTTTCTTGACTGTTTGCTCTTGAACCCCAACATTTTCACAACAACTACCAAATTTGAGAAACATACTTGCCAATCTTAAAGCAAGGCTGTCTCACCAAAGAAGAAAAAAGGGTCAAGACGGACGGCTTAAAGCCATGTTGTCCAATACGGTAATCACTTGCCACAGAGGTCGTTCAAATTAAACTTAAATAAAATTTGAAGTTCAGTTCCTTGATTCACCGGCCATGTTTCACGTGCTCAGCAGCACATGCAGCTGGCGGCTGACACACAGGACAGAACAAACACAGACCGTTTCACCATCAGCAGGACTGACATCGGGCAGCACTGTTCAAGGGCCAGGAACTTGACTCGAGCCCATGGAGATGGAGAACAGATGGGTCCATTGAGTGTCCTGTTCCTCCTTCCCGCAAGGCAGCTGGAGCTGGGCCCACACAGGCTCGCTCCTCTGGAGCTGTGAAGGTGAACATCAAGGTCGGGAGGGGTCAATCAGCTGGGAGGGGCAGGCTCTGTGCTTGCCTGCTGTCTCCCCAGGGGGGGAGTCTTTCCTTCCAGGACCTGAAATACCCTGCGATACTCTTCCTCCATGATGCCCATGCAGGTGGGAGAGTTCTGCTCAAGATACTTCCCTGGGTGGGGGTCAAAATCATCCAGCACTGGTCCAGGTGTCAAAGCTGGATGGGACATCAGGTGGAGTGCAGGGCTGGGAGAGCAGAGGGTCGAGAGCTTGCCAATCAGGACGCCTGGGGGGCTCAGTTGGTGAAGGCTTCAGCTCAGGTCATGATCTCAGGGTCCTGAGATCGAGTTCTGCATTGGGCTCCCTGCTCAGCGGGGAGTCTGCTTCTCCCTCTACCTGCTGTTCCCGCTGCTTCCGCGTGTGTGCGCTCTCTCTCTTTGTTGAATAGATAAATAAAATTGTAAAAAAAAAGTTCGCTAATCAAAGCCACTTTGGAGAACTCGCAGTGTCTCTGAAAACAAAGTAACAAACACCAAAGAAACACCTGACCCAATGCTTCCCTGTACCGCTGTCCTAAGGGATTTGCTCATATTAATTCATTTAATCCTTACAACAATAAAGCAAATGTTAAATTATTACCATTCTTATTTTACAGATGAGGGAACTGAAGCACAAAAGTTAAGCAACGTGCTCCAGGTCACACCACTAGGGAGAAGCAGGGCTGGAATTTGGGCCAGGTTTTCTCTCTGAAAACTGGCACTTGTCTGGCAACACTGGTCCCCTCACTGCACTCACCTTCAGGTCCTCCTCTGTCTCAAGTCTCCGTCAAGGGGGTGGACCCTGGAGCTGGGGGAGCTGTCCCGAGGATAGCTAGCGTGCTCTCCGTGCAAAGGTGATGTGAGCAAGAGGAGGGGCCACCAGGAGAAGAATCCAGTAGCGTCGCCATCTACAGGAATCCAGGTGTAGGACCATCAGGTGTTTGCTGGGTGTGGAGGTGAGCTAGACGAGTGGATGGGGTGAAGCTGTCCTGTGCTGATCAGAGCTGGGCATCGCCCTCAGTGCTGAAGTGTTACTTTGACTTTGTGCAGCTTGTGCTATGTGATCTCACGGGCATTCTTGGGTTGTTTTGGGGTGCATTTCTCTCCTCAAGAATTTCCATTTTATCTGCACCTCTCACCATGTTTGATCGCAGCCTGGGGACACGGTCATGCAGGCAGAATGGCATACCACACCCAGCACCTGTGTGTGTTACTGACTGTTATCCGTGTGCAGGATAGGAAGCGCTCAGGAAGACATAGCTCGCTCAGCGGTTATGCAGTGAGAGTACTGCATAAGCTCTCCCAGACACTGCATACAATACGTGTCTTACACAGAGGACGACAGGCACGCTGTTCTTGTGTTCACTTAACAAGGCATCATTCCCAGGAACACATGATTTCGCTCTCTTGCACTTCCAAAAATTAACTCTGGTTTATTTGGTTATTCATATGCTTTTCTTTTCAAAATCCTGAAGGTATATAATAATGTCCCTTGAAAACCTCCCTCCCAGCCATCCGGAGCTGAATTACTTCTCTGAATCTTTCCACATATGTGCCTCTAGACGAGACTCCAGGAGAAAGCTCTCCCCTCACCTTGCAGTTTTTAAAACATAAATGGGGGGCGCCTGGGTGGCTCAGTCGTTAGGCGTTTGCCTTTGGCTCAGGTCATGGTCTCAGGGTCACGAGCTGTGTTGGCCCCCTGCTCGGCGGGGCACCTGCTTCTCCCTCTCACACTCCGCCTGCTTATGTTCCCTCTCTCCTGTCTCTCTCTGTCAAATAAATAAAATCTTTAAAATAAAATAAGCACTGAGATTTCATTAAAAATAACAAGATAAAATAAAATAAAACATAAATGGTAATAAATTTTTTTTAAGTAAGCCCTACATCCAACATGGGGCTCAAACTCACAACCCCAAGATCAAGAGTCATGAGCTCTACCAACTGAGCCAGCCAGCCTCCCCACAAATGGTAATGATTTATCTTAGAGACCTTTCCATATTTGTACCTAAGGGACATACTCATTACTTTCTACAGCTACACAGAATTTTACCGCACGAATGTATCAAACTTACTTAACTAGTAACATTTAAGTTGTTTCAATTTTTAAGTGTCTATTTTATTGGCTTAAATAAAAAATGTATTTAATTAATTTAATTAATAATTAAATAATTAATAAATATTTCATAGAAAATCTTACGTGTTAACCTTTGTATGAGGCTCTGATGGTAAAAGTTTCAGGAAGACAGGTTCTTGCCTTCACGTAAATTATATGCCAATTACATTGCGCTATATACTTTAAAAACATTATCTGTTTATTTGAGAGAGAGAGAGAAAGTGCAGAAGAGGGGACAGGAGTGGAGGGAGAGAGAGAAGCAGGCCCCAGGCTGAGCAGGGAGCCTGCCCCTGCCCAATGGGGGCTCAATACCAGGACCCTGAGACCTGGGCTGGAAGAGCGAAATTCTAGTTACGTGTCACCTAAGGGCACACGTCACAGAGCATCAAGCCCCCATTTTCAAGCTTTTGCTCTTACATATAATTTGCGAGTGAATATTTGTCCGGCAGGGCCAGCTGCATAATGTGAGGGGCCTGGTACCAAGTGAAACTATGAGACCCCTTGTCCAAATAGCAAGAAAGGAGACTTTCCTTTCTTGTGTGAGTTCCCTCTTGATCTGTCGTGGTGGCACATTTTTGTTTTTGCTGTTTAATGTCACATTCCTCCAGGAACACAGATACTTGAGGCCCTGCCCCAGGCTTGTCTAGACAGGTGTGCATGCCTGACCCTTTCTTTCCCCTTTGCCCTGGCCCTTCTTGGGAAAACACAGCACAGAGGGTGGCGGTGTCTCCTTCGGGGAGTGGGAGGCAGCTGGAAACCCGTCCTGCAGATGCTGGAGGCAGGAACAGCAAGACCAAGCTTGAGCCTGGGCTCCAAGCCTCGGCGCGATCTCTTGGGACTTCACTTACAAAACACACATTGAAAGATAAGATGGCTAAGAATTTCAAGGTGATGACACAGAGCATGAGAAGCCAGACAGGGCAGCGCCTGGCTCCCCCTCCTGACTGAGCATGGCCCGGCGTGAGAGTCCTGGCCCAGGGCCCGTGAGGGGCACGGCCCTCCACACCAGGGAGTTGCTAGTTCAAGGAGCATGTGCATTTGTCATTTTGATAAGCACTGATGAACTGCCCTGCACCCAGGTGTGTGCTGTGCTCTCCTGTGGAGGGCGATGCTGAGAACTAGGGGTGCGACTCCCCATGAGCTGTGATCCCACACGGTGAGCACTCTGCGCCGTGTTAATGCTCCCCGGCACTGGTTTATTCTTCTGGGACCGCCCCTAGCGGTGTAAATATCAGGTGGAATTTGACAGTTCCTTATTTCCACAGCGTTTGTGTTTCGGTTGGTCTGGACAGTCCCGGAGACTCCGAGTGCTAGACGGTGAAGGGTCTGACTCATAGGCGCTTACCCAGGTGTTTCACAGGTGGGCGGGAGGAAGGGGAGCCCGGGTCCGAATCCGCCTGGCGCAGGTGACCGAGCCGGTAGCTATGGGCATGTGTATTGTGCTTCAGTCAGGGGCCTTTGTCTATACCGGTGTGTTTACACAAGTGACACACACGGGGTAGAACACGGACAACAATGTTCTGCCAAAGGTTTACATTTTATCCACCAAATTTCTCCCATTTTTGTGTCTTCCCTGTTACTATTCTGAAATTCGTCCGTATTTTCCTCTTCTATAAAGGAAAGCGTCCCTCCTGTGACGAATCAGGTGAGTCAGGCACTCAGGTGAAGTGCAATGTTCTGCGGAAGAGGCCGAGCCGTCGTGTCGGTCCTCGCGGGGCGGACCGGGCAGGTGCAGGCCCGGGAGGCCGACTTCAGTTCAGTACAGAGGAACCGTCTCTCCATCGGAGCCGCCCAGCCAGACCCCACGGACCGAGCGGGTTTTCCGTTCTTCCCCTTGCTGGACCGTCACGCCGACGCCGAGCAGGAGCTTAGCCAGGTAACCCGGTGGTCCTTAGCTGTAGGATCCTGCAGGAATGTAATTGCTTTCCCCATCTTTCTCCCCCGGTCTAGTTCGCCTCCTTTCCGTTCCCCTGGCGCCTTCGCTGTTCGCCCACACGGCGGCGGATTCGCAGGTGGAGGCCTGAGCGCGCCCCGGGTTTGCCCAGCAACAGTGACGTCACGACCCCGCCGCCGAGAATTGGTTGCCGGAGCCTCTGGGGGGCGGAGAAGAGGCGGCGGGATCCGCGGGCGGAGGCCCGAGCGCGTCCCGGGTCTGCCCGGCAACAGTGACGTCACGGCCCCGCCGCCGAGAATTGGTTCCCGGAGCCTCTGGGGGCGAAGAAGGGGCGGTGGGATGGCAGGTGAGAGCCGCGCGGGGTCCTGTGAGGGTTGTCCCCGTTCTCCCCGCCGTGGTCCTGCCTGGACGCCGCGCACCCACCGGGCAGCACCCACCTACCCAGGGCCCGCTGGTCTCCACGGGACTGACTGCCCGACGCTGGGAAAAGGCGCTGCTGTATGTTTGGAACTGGGCACTGTCCTTCTGCCGGTCCTGCCGCTGCCTGACAATTAGGGTCTTTTCCCACAGAGGAAACTGTGCGGGGACAGTCGCATTCTGGGAGCTCTGGCACAGGGATGCCCCGTTCCGGCACCTGGAGGACCCTGCGTCTACACCGGAGTGTAGAGAAGCTTGCACCCGAGTGTCGGATGCCAATTCGGGCCTCGGTCTCTCTGAGTGTGCCGTGGGGGCTATCCCCCGCCTCCACCCCTGGGCGCGACGTGAGGAGTAGCTGAGACAGGGGACACGAGGTGCTAGGCCTGTGTCTGGCCCCTTTAGGACCATGCTAGCAGCCGCTGTGCGCAGGAGGTGAGGCCGGGAGGGCAGGACTCTGTCTTGCCGGCTCCCCGCTGCGTGGGTGCAGAACAGAGCGAGCGTGCTGGAGTGGACCCCAGCCTCTGTGCTCTGCTCCCCATCGCTTCCTGCGCTCTAGCCGCAGAGTCAGTATCGGCGCTTGTACTCGGTCTGCGTCACAGCAATCTGTGGACTCAGACATCAGTGCTTTCGAATTCTGGATGAGGGCTTTGTGTGCCGAGGAGGGGCTTCAGGGGTCCGGGGTCGGCGCAGCTCTCCTGAACGGGCGGGGAATGGCTTTGCTGCTTTTCAGGGCCCGGAACCAAGGTACATCCCTGCAGCCGGCGTCCCCTCCCTCCCCTCCCCGCGCCCGCCTCTCCCGGTGACCGCGGCGCTCGCAGGCGCAGGAGCAGTGTCCTTGTCGAGCTCCACCGGCCTGCCTGCTCCCGGAGGGGACGCGCGGCTCTTCCCCACGGTGACGCTGGGTCTCCGTGTAAAGGAGCCGGAGCACCCGCAGCGAACAAGCCTGGGACGGCTCAGGGATCCTCCGAGTGCAAATTAGGAGCCAAATCAGGGGCTCTTGATTTCGGTTCAGGCCCTGCTCTCAGGGTCCTGAAAGCGAGTCCCGTGTTGGGCTCTGCCCTGAGTGGAGAGTCGTCTTGAGATTCTCTCCCTCTCTCCCTCTGCCCCCCACTCCCCTCCCTCTCAAATAAATAAATGAATACATCTTTAAAAAAATAAAAATAAAAACTTGAACCAAATCAAATCGAGTTGAACTGAGTCTATTTTGTTGAACCTTTCTTTGAACTTAGTAATAACTTCATTTTTAAAGAAACCTAGAATATTTTTATAAACCTGAAAAATTTTTATTGCTTTTGTATTTATTCTTTTGATTTTTGTCCCATTCCAAAAATTTAAATTCAATTAGTTAACATATAATGTATTATTGGTTTGAATGAACCTGTTGACAGCCATTTTGGCCCACCAGGGATTTGGTTCCCATTTGCCCTTGGTTCTCACAGCGCTGGGAATGGTTGGTATTACTAAGTCACCCTATAAAGGAGGCAAACATAGTTACGGTTTTACCCCAGAAAAAATACTGTGTGTGTGTGTGTGTGTGTGTGTGTTGGGGGGGATAACTATGTTAATATGTTTCTAAGACTTTTCCAGCACTTTGAAAAACAGCATTGGTATTTTGATTGGGATGGCATTGAAGTGTAGATTGCTCTGGGTAGCATAGACATTTTAACAATGTTTATTCTTCCAATCCATGACCATGGAATGTATTTCCATCTTTTTGTGTCCTCTTCAATTTCTTTCATAAGTGTTTATTCCTAGGTATCTTATGGTTTTTGGTGCTATTGTAAATGGAATTGATCCCCTAAATTCTCTTTCTTGGGTGACATTGTTAATGTATAGAAATGCCACTGATTTTTGTGCATTGATTCTGTACCCTGCCACATTATTGAATTTGTTTCTAAGATTTTTATTTTATTTTTTAATATTTTATTTATTTATTTGACAGAGAGAGACAGCCAGCAA
The DNA here is from genome assembly GCF_002007445.2 of Ailuropoda melanoleuca. Taxonomy (NCBI): domain Eukaryota; kingdom Metazoa; phylum Chordata; class Mammalia; order Carnivora; family Ursidae; genus Ailuropoda; species Ailuropoda melanoleuca. Next base: position 152,113 of record NC_048222.1, read on the forward strand.
GAGAGGGAACACAAGGAGGGGGAGTGGGAGAGGAAGAAGCAGGCTTCCAGTAGAGCAGGGAGCCCGATGCGGGGCTCAATCCCAGGACCCTGGGATCAGGCCCTGAGCTGAAGGCAGACGCTTAACGACTGAGACACCCAGGCGCCTCTGTTTCTAAGATTTTTAATATGTGTCTTGGAAGTGTTGATTCAACACTTGCTGACACCCCAAAAGTCTAACCAGCTCAGTTAGCCTGTTAATGCCATTCCCTCGATAAGGATGAGGGCTTCGTAAGAAGCCAGTGAGTGATGAAGGGGACTGGTGAGTGTTAAATGTGGACATATGTTTCTGGGGGTGGGAGGGGGAGGTGTGGGCGCAGTGGCTTTGTGTTGCTATGGTTACAGTTTTGAGGTGATTCCAACTAGCCCAGCAGGGCTTTCTGGCCAGTTAGGGTTAATCGGGGTTGCACACTATTATTGCATTCAAACCGGGGAGAGGACACTGCTCCGAGACTTAACCAGAAACGGGAGATTTCCTTTTTATTTCTTATACTGTTCGATATATTTTCACAGTGAGCATACAGTCTTTATAATGATTTTTTTTTTTAAGTTACAAAACAAACCAACTTGAAGAAGCTCCTCAGTAGGGAAAATGCTCAATTTTGGGAGGGACCGAGGGCTCGCCTGGTCACTGGCGCCATCTAATGGTCACACTGAGTTACTGCCCTGACGGAGGACCTGTAGCGGGGCAGGGTCCATCCACCTGCCTGACGTTCATCGGAGAGGCAGGTGAGAGCGCGGGGCCGTCGTCAAGGTTGCCCGCAGTTTGTACTTACTGGACTAGGAACGCATCGATGAATTCCTGCTCAAGGGCAGGCCGGTGTGCGACGTGCTGAATCGCGTGTCAGTCAGTGGCGGGGATACTGTTTTGCCTTCATGCGGAGTTTTTAACCTCCTCAGAAGTTTCCGGGATTGTACGTGACCGTTACAATAATATGCGATCAATAAGTGGACGGAATAGTTGTATTGAGATGACAAAACTGAGACCGGAGGAGGTGTGAGGAGCCCAAGGTGGGCCAGACCCGGAAGCCTGGGCCGCAGGTGCACAGCGGGGCCCTTTGCCGGGCGTGACGGCTGCCCGGACACAGGTGTGCAGGCTTAGTTCTTACCAGGCGCTTCACCGGGAGCCCTGACCTAGTGGTTCCCTAACCTTTCTCTACCATTTCTACAGCTTTTGCTATGGTTTCTTTTTCTTTTTCTCCTTTATTTTACTCTATTTATCTATCGATATATCTATTTATCTATTATTTTATTATTTTTTTCTTTTATGGAATCTCTTTTTATTTACGGTAACTTTTTATAATTTGCCCCAACTTGAACTCTGTTTGGGGAGGTGATTTTTAACAACAAAGCTAAATTTACATACAATTAATTTGTTATTAATCAAACATATTTTAAAGATTTTATATTTTCGAGAGAACACGTGCGCCCGAGCACAAGGGGGAGGCAGAGGGAGAGGGAGAAGCAGATTCCACGGTGGGAAATGACCTATGTATAAAGTGATTCAATGCAGTATTGTTTGTAATTGCAGAAGATGATAAACATCTTAGGGTTTATTAAAAGTGGACTTATTAAATAAACTATGAGACAGCCGTGCAGTGGAGGGGTATTCAGCCATCTTAAGGCAAGAGGGAGCTGTCTGTGTATTAATGTGGAGTTCTTGCCTCCACCACAGCATTCTACTGTACTTACAGTCATGAAGTGGAAACACATTTGCTTAAACAGCTGTAATCTCTCTCTGGAAGAAAACGTAAGACACCAACCCTGTCCACTATGTGGCCTGGCCAGGACATTTCTTTGGTTTTTTTTTTTTTTTAAGTTTATTTCTTTAAGTCATCTCTACCCTGAATGTGGGGCTCAAATTCAAGCCCCGAGATCAAGAGTCACTGACTCCTTTGACTGAACCCACCAGGGGCCCCCAGGACATCGGTTCTGGATCCACTGTGAGGTGTCTGAGCTGAGATGGGCCCCCAGTGAATTTAGGGGCATAAAGGGAGCTACCTGTTTTTGAGGGCCTCTGTGGGCTAGCGATTCTCACATGGGTGATTCGTCAGTCAACCCCTACAACACCCCCAGGAGGGATACACTAGGTTTTGGGTTTTGGTTGTTCCCTCTCTTACCTATGCTTTGCTGCCTCCCTTTATTTCAAAGAATTTCATAAATTATATTGCCTGTGATACTGTCTTACCACTGAAAAAAGCAGACATGACTATATCCCACTGTTCGTGTCTTCTCTCCCTCTCTCTCCGTCAATGCCCAGAGGAGGAAATCCCTCCGGAGTTAAACCCAAGAGGAATGGTTGTGCCTCTGTTTTGAGCTATTTCTCGTTCTCCTCCCTGACTAGTTTATCTGACACCCCCAACACGAACTGCCAGTTAGCTTGTACTCTGTCTTAGGCCCCAAGACTTAGAAGCCACATGACCGCCAGTCTCCTTGGTAAGATGTTGGTAAGAAGAAAAAAAAGTGAAGGATACTTGCTTGATACATTCTTTGTATGACTGGACATTTTCTCCACCATGGCTTCACTTGGGTTGGATGTAGGAGAGAGGATGCAAGCTCGTCACAGATCTAGGATTGAGGGTGTCTAGTGCAGGGGGAAAAGGAGAGAGCCCTGTCTCATGGGCTGGCTGCTTGACAAAAACCAGGGACAACGGGGCCACCAGTCCTTTTCCTAAGGTCCATTGGCTCTTGGTTCATTCCTTCCTTCCTTCCTTCTTTCCTTCCTCCCTCCCTCTCTTTGTCTCCTCCCCCTTTCCTACTTGTAATTAATCCAGACAGGATGAAAGTTTGCTCTTGACACAGCTGGAAATTCTCCACCTTTGCCCCTGTTTCAGAGCAGAGTCTTGGGGGTATGAGCAGAGAGGCTGATTTTGGAAAGGCATGTTTGTTAAGAGCCACAGGAAGAGCAGCAAGACCATCTTCTGGGTGCCACGTGCTGTGCTGATAGGGCTGCCGTGAGCTACCGTGCGAGCCGCCACATGGACGAGAACATGCACGCACCAGAAGTCATACCTGCAGTGCGGTCGGAGGACTCGTGGTGGCGGGATTTCAATGTGTGGAGGTTGTGCCAAGCTGATGGCCTGCGGAAGAAAGCATCTCATGAATGCGTGGATCTTTGACAAGCAACAGAGACCAGCAAGAGGTCCACAGCCTTCGAAACTGGTGAGATAATCCCACACCGGGGAGTGAAAACTGATCTTGGGGTCAGACGATGTTTTTGTTGATTGATCTTTCATTACGCTCTTCACCAGGTGGCAGGGGAGGAAGTGAGCACCGTGCTCAGGGTCCCTGCTCCCAGGGAGCTAAAGGTCCTGTCGGGAAGGCAGGTAGTAAATCACTGGTGCTATAGTTAAGACAAAATTACCGCTGAGATGAGTACTTTCAATGGTGAAGGCTGTGCTGGGAGAGCACCTGGCTGGGAGGGTGGGGTCCCTCAGGGGGTGACTTAGGCAGTTACTGAGGTGCCGATGGCATGGGGTGGGCAGGCTGAAGAGAGCGTGTCCAGAATGTTTGCTCCCTGAGCTGACAGCGCTTGGGCAAGGTCGTAGAGTGCCATGAGGCCAGGATGGCTGGAACACCAGCAGCAAGAGGGAGGAGGACCAGAGGTCTGGCTGGAGGCCCAGCTCTGCTGGCATTGGCTGTGTGACCTTGGGCAGGTCGCTTCACCCCTCTGAGCTGCAGCCTTCTGTTCTGAAAATGGATCCTGATAATAACACAGGGCACAGAGACGGTTGGGAGGATTAAGACAGATAGTGTGAGTTGCTTGTGGGCTATGCACCGATAAGGTAGCATGTCTCTGCGCAGATCTAAGCATAATAAACACCGAAAGCATCCGAAGGTGTGTCTGAGTCATGCTGGCTTTCAGAATTTCAGAGTGATGGTTGGAAAGACGGGGAAGGAAGAGTTAAAACTCAGCAGCCGTTTGCTCGCTCTACATTGCTAAAGGCAGACCTTGCCTCACCTCTGTCCCAGGCTTTCCTTTCTGCTTAGATTCGAGGTGTCCATTTGGGTCCCTAGACAGGGCAGGACCCATCCCACCCAACGCAATAGGGTCCTAATTTCCATACAGAGCCATTATGGGGGTCCTCGCTGGTGTTTTTATGGTATTTCTATGAATAGAATCTCTAGTCCTTGGCCTCGGATGTGTTCACTTGACTCCTAAAGTGTCCATTTGTAGATCTTTTTTCACATTTGTACACTCAGTTCCACACACCCTGTTCTGTAAATCCAAAACCCACAGTGCTCCGAAAATCAAAAACTTTGTTTGTAACTCATTTGGCGGCGAGACCAGCTGTGAAGGTGTTTATGGTCTTTATTTACTGCACCTGATGTTAATAACCACGTATTTTGGGGCACGTGGGTGGTACAGTCAGTGGAGCGACTGACTCTCAGTTTCAGCTCAGGTCTCAATCTCCGGGCCATGAGACTGAGCCCCGCGTGGGGCTCCACACTCAGAGAAGACTCTGCTTGATATTCTCTCGCCCTCTGCCCCTTCTGCTCATGCTCTCCCTCTGTCAAATAAATAAATAAGATTTATTTATTCATTTGAGAGAGAGAGACAGCGAGAGAGGGAACACAAGCAGAGGGAGTGGGAGAGGGAGAAGCAGGCTCCCAGCTGAGGAGCCCAATGCGGTGCTCGATCCCAGGACTCTGGGATCAGGCCCTGAGCCGAAGGCAGACGCTTAACGACTGAGCCACTCCAGCACCCCTCAAATGAATAAATAAATCTTTTAAAAAATCTTGTATTTTACTGCAGAAACATGATTGTGCTTATTACGGGTGTAAGACCTGTACTCACATGTCAAATAGCAGGTTCTCAGCATTCCATAGTTTCTCCTAGAAAAGTGCGATAATGCGTCTTTTTTCTCTGGGTATCATTTGGATAGTGTGAGAGTGTGCTCTGAATACATGAACAATTAGTTCCTGAGCTGGACATAATGAGACAGAAATCTGTTTCAGCAAAAGGAACCAGCAAAACCCTACCAACCCGGTGCCCAAACGCATACATGCATAAGGATATGTACGCTTATGGGACTGGTATGAATATTCATACCTGGTAGATACTTCATTACATATATTTAACTAAACATAATACTTGTTTGTTTTGAAATCTTCAAGAAACTCTGATCCTCTTGTAGTTCCAGGAATAGAAATACTACATTTGTGTGTGAGAACTGAGTCTTTCCTAAATCTGTTAACCTGGCCTCACGTAGGCTTCAGAAGGAGGGACAACAAGCTGACTACTGTCCTTTGTGGTTTAGGTTAGCCTGGCACCTCGTTACATTGTCTTCATTTATTTCTCATAGAAGGGCTCCCTCACAGAAAAGTTATTTACAGAAGCAACGGCACTAACTTTGTAACCTGGCGATTGTCCCCAGCGCTGTGAGACAGTGCTCCCCATGGCCCGGAGTGTCTGGTGGGAGGGGGCCGGGGGTTCCAGCAGGAACTGCATTGTGGCTTTCCTATCTCACTAAAGTTTCTGGATTCCACTCTGGGTTCTCGCACGGGCCTGTGAAGGCATCCTAGAAAGAACTTTGTAACTTTGCTGTTTCCTAATTCTGATGGGAAACGCTGGGAAACGCTGAGATGCTCCTTGACCTCCGACAAGGCTGCCTTGGGGTGGAAGTTGGGTCAGAGGAGGGCCTTGGGACTAAATCTCAGAACACAGCGGAAAGAATTTGGAAACGGACTAAGAGGCTTGAGTTCAAATATTGACTCTGTCAATTTCATGGCTGGGTGACCTCTGATTTGCACTTAGTTTCTCCAAATCACAGTTTACTGGTCTCCAAACTAAGGACACTATGTGTACTTTGCATGGCTGGGTAAGAATTACGTTAGATGCCCTCTGAAGGCACCTACCACCCAGCAGACTCTCAGTTAACTCGGCTCCTTTGGTTAATACGTTACCAGGGGGTGTGGGGTGTTAAGTTCTGGGCTCTACGCTCTACGTGTTGGGCAGAAGACGAGGCAGAAGACAGCAAAGGAAGTGGAAGGATGGGAAATCACATGAACAGGAAGACTGGTCCCGTTCTCAGGTCATCTGAGCAGGGATGCTGCCATCTCTGAAAAGCAGGCCAAAACTGTAAAAGGAGGTGCTGTCACCAAAGGCACAGGGACTAGGGGACAGGATTGAGTGGGACCTTCCCAGAGGAGAGGAGTTTGGTGCTTGGAGTGGAAGGCAAAGGAGTGGACTGGCTGTGGGAGGGTGGGGTTGGGATACTGATGGGGGAGACGTCAGTAGGTGTCCTGAGGAACGTGGGCCTGGATCTGGGAAGGGACACTGGAGGATGAAACTGGGTGAAAGGAGGAAAAAGGCGAGCAGTGTCAAAGTGCTTAGGAGGGTTAAAAGGAAAACCTAAGTGATTATAAAGGTAACACTTGTGAAACACTTGGGCAGAAACTGAACACCACCACCACCACCACCGCAAAGGACGCCAGTATTCATGGCCCATTACTGCCAACATTCGGACGTATTTTCTTCCAGCTTTTAAAGATATATATATACCACAGTTGCACAAACTTTGTATTCTGCTTTTCTTCCCCTCAAACTCTCGTATTTTCCCATCGTAATGTCTTTAGTTCCTCTTTTAAACGTGTTTTCATAGCTATCTCTTTGAATGGATACATTCCAATGTGCGAAACCAATATTCTGTGATTTGGACATGACGGTGGTTTCCTTTAGCACCAGCCGTGAGGCAAAAAATACTACCAGAGTAATTTTCAATTTCATAGACTCATAGAATCCTCTTCCAGGGGGCATTCTAGCTTCCCATGCCCCTCAGTGCAGCAGAGAAGAGCAGTCAGGACTTCAGGGAAGCCAGAGACAAGTCGCCGGAATGAAGATGAGACGAGACCTTGAGAACTCATTTGTAGGCTCCCGACAGGGTGTCCTTCACATACTCCCCTACGGAAAGGCCATGCGGGATCTGGGAAAGGTGTCCTCTGGGCCATCGGCCAGGACCACACAGTAGCACACAGAGACGGTGTTCTGGCCAGACCGCTGAACGAGCTGCAGACTGGGCACACGCAGGAAACTCTTCTTTTCAAAGCAGTCTGGGAAATTTCTCACCCTGGTGTCAAGAACTTTATTTTGCTTCACACTCACATTTTTTGGTCCTGCCCTGCTGAGAGGACAGCAGGCCCCTCAGAGGAGAGGTGGCTGCTGCTTTGAGTGGTTAAAAATCCTGCCCCAGTCTCTTCTCTTCTGCCCATTTTCTAGCTCGGTGGGTCTCAACCACTCCCTAGGGAACGTTTAAAAAAAGCTGGAGGCTTTTCTTTTGTAATTACAGCGAAGAGGGGGGCCATGAGGGGCATGGATGAGTAGGGCAGAGGAACAAGATATCCCTCTAAGCATAGCCTGCACAATGAATTGACCCTCATCCAGAGTCTCAGATGTCCCCTAGGACCTTCATGTAGGTGAAAACCTGTGTTTAATTATCTGAGCCTAGAAATTAATACTGTTTAAAAAATGGTATTACTATACAATGAACTTTCTAGGAATGCAATTACAGTTCCGTGTATATTTAGGGAAAAATGACTTTGCCACCAAGAGTTGTTCAACATTTTGTTAAATCAGTTCATTGATGACAACATGCTGGAGGCGCTGAGTCACTGACTGAGCACCTGCGTCTGTGCACCTGCAGAGGTCCACACCTGCGAGTCTGTGCACAGGTGCACACACCTGCCTCCTCATTACCACCTCCCGCGTCCTCAGGTCTCAACACGCACATGCTAAAACATAGCTCATGTTCTTTTATTACAAATTATTGTTTTTCATTGGCCCTTTATGTACAGATAGGGAAGCACGTTGATTTAAGTTATGTGTGTAGGTAGGTGGTATCATCTATGAATTTCAATTCAGCGTAGTAAAGGGTTCACCCCAAGATATCAGTTACACAAAGGGCTCAAGGCTGAGAACCTCCGTTCCCATGGGTCTCACACTATTTGCCTTCTCGCACCTCTTTCGCAGGACCAGCCAGAAAGGAGCTTTTTCCCCCCATAAGGAGTCCCCTGTCTCCTCTAGCAGCCCAAACTCACTCCCACGAACACACACACACACACACACAGGCCCTTCACTCCCATGCACACACACACACTCACACACACACACAGGCCCTTCGCTCCCATGCGCGCACACACACGCACACACCCTTGACTCCCATGAACACACACACACACACACACACACAGACACACACAGGCCCTTCGATCCCATGAACACACACACCCTTCACTCCCATGCACACACACACACTCACCCACACCCTCTCCGCCGTACAAAAGCGCGGAGCCGCGGGATCTGTCCGAGGCCTGCACTTTCCCGCAGGCTCCAGGCTCCCAGCTCCCCAACCCCCAGAAATACGGACAGGCCCAGCAGGAGTAAAGAAAGATACGGTTGGCTCCAGCCCGCTGGAAGCTCCTTTGTCTCCTTTTTTCCCTCTACTACTCCATTTCTCTCCTGATGCTCCCCTCTCCGGCTTTCGCCTCCAGTCTTTTCCCCGAGTTGCCTGCCCAGGGCAGCGAGGCAGAGCTGCTGGGCCGCGGGAGCCGCTCGGGGCGCACGGCCTTCACCCCCCTCCTCCGCCCTTCCCGGTCTGACCTCAGCTTCTCCTTTCCCTCCCACCTGCCTCGCTCCCCTCGTGGCCCCGGCCTCCGCCTCTCTCCTCTCACCCGGATCCGGACCTGCCTCCTGCTCGTGCGGCCGTCCTTCTCCACCTGCATCCAGATTCCCAGCCTCTGCGCCCGCTCCTCCGCCTTCGGCTCGGGGCCCCTCGCCCCCACCCGGCTCCGGTGCGCGCCCCAGCCTCCCACCCGCCGCCACCTGCCCCCCGGCGCCGTGGGCGGTCCAGGGCGGGGCCGGGATCCGGGGCGGCTCCCGGGGTTCGGCTTGTGGGAGGCGCCCTCGCCTCGGTCTCCCCCTCCCTCCCCCCGCCCTGTCTTCTCCGCACCCTCCTTCTTCCCTCCGCCCGGAGCCTCCCCCGGTCCCCGGCGCCGCCTCCTTTCGCTCCCGGCTCCCGCTCCCGCGGCCGCCGCCGCCGCCCCGGGAAGGAGAGACCGGGGTGGGGTTTGGGGGAACGCGAGGGGAGCGAGACCCTGGCCGGGCAGGAGCCCGGATTCACGGAGAGGAGGGCTGGGAGGAGGGCAAGGTTGTGGAGAAAGGAGGGGGAGCGGGAGGAGAG
>NC_048222.1:161526-163983 GCF_002007445.2 Ailuropoda melanoleuca
CTGCTGCTGCTGCCGCTGGCGCCGCTCTTCCTCCGCCCCCCGGGCGCGGGCGGGGCGCAGACCCCCAACGCCACCTCAGAAGGTGCACCTTCGCCGGCGACCTCGGGCACCCCACCCACTCCCCCCTCCTTGCACCCCCTTTTCTGGGCCTCATTACTGCCCTGGCAGCCCTACCTAGACAGCGTCCCGGCCTGGCGACCCTGGCTGCCCGGCCCCACGTTAGCACCCTGAGCTCCTTTCCCTCGCCCCACCTATGACCCCTTCTTCTCCGCCCCACGTCACTGCATCAGCTGCCTTTCGGTGACCCTGCACTGTTTCCTCGACCCCACCCCTCCCTCCTGCCCATACTGCTGCCTGGGTAGCCTAAGAAGCCCCCCTGGACTCTCATCCTAATTTACTCAGAAATCCTCCTTTAGCCTTTTACCAAGCTCACTGGCATATTGTACCCTTGCAGGAATTCTTAATTTTCTTTTCTCCATGACCCCCAACCAGCACCTTCCCTCCTCACTTGTGAGCTCTCACTGGCCTTAACCCTGGCTCAGGGCGCTCTGTCCTTCAGCCCAGGGTTCTGTACCCATCTCTACTCCCACCCCCGGCATCCCATCTGGGCCCCTGGTCCGCCACTTGCCCACTGACCACGCCCTATGCTCCTGGGCTTCCCGCAGCTGACTCTGCCACCCCCCAACCCTCTCTGACTCCTCGGACTCACCCCTCAGGTTGCCAGATCATACACCCGCCTTGGGAAGGGGGCATCAGGTACAGGGGCCTGACTCGGGACCAGGTGAAGGCTATCAACTTCCTGCCGGTGGACTATGAGATTGAGTATGTGTGCCGGGGAGAGCGCGAGGTGGTGGGGCCCAAGGTCCGAAAGTGCCTGGCCAACGGCTCCTGGACAGACATGGACACACCCAGCCGATGTGGTGAGTAGCCTTGAAAAGCCCCTCTTCTCTTCAAGACCATTCCTCTTCCTGCCTCAAACTTAGCATTACTGCTTACAAGTCAGCACTGTAAATCCACTGTAACAAAATTCACAAATACATTTATTGAGCGAACACTGTGTAAGGAGGGTTTTACTATGTGCACTTGGACTAGTCAGGTTAGCAGCCCACACCTCTCATTTCATCCCATCCTCCCTGCATTAGGCCACTGACCGTTTGATAAAATAACTTGATTATTCATCTTGTGAGCTCTTCTTTTTGAGGGTTTTTAGCGGCAGATAGTGCAAAAACACTCAAAATGATTTCATGGCATTTTTGAATACCTCTGTCTCCAACATAGAGATCATATACCCACAAAGCAAAACCCAGTTTAACATTAGTGTAGGTCAACTGTAATAAGAAAGGTAAATCTGATTGTGCATCTGAAGTTACATCCATCCGTACCTCTGAGGCCAGGGAACCGCCCACTGCCGCTGACTTTGAAGAGATCCCCTTCTATGTGCTTATAGCTCCATCTTGGGTTCCTACCACGGAAACGCTTTTTCCTTTTTTCTGTTGGTAATGTGTGGATGCTTCCAGGGTTAAGGGAGGAATGGAAGCTAGAGAGGCAAATCCTTTGCACCCCTGATTTCCTGCAGAGTAGGATGCTTGAGGCCCCCAACTCCAATCTGCAGCCCCTGCTCTTTAAGGGGAAGGAACCTTCCCCAATGTGCCTCTCTTTTTCATTTTTCATATCTCTCCACAGTCCGCATCTGCTCCAAGTCATATTTGGCCCTGGAAAATGGGAAGGTTTTCCTGACGGGTGGGGACCTCCCCGCTCTGGACGGAGCCCGGGTGGATTTCCGGTGTGACCCTGACTTCCATCTTGTGGGCAGCTCCCGGAGCATCTGTAGTCAGGGCCAGTGGAGCAGTGCCAAGCCCCACTGCCAGGGTGAGGGGCATGGCTGCCTGCTTGCAGCTGAGGGTGCTTGCAGAGGATGGGAGTGGGGTGGGAAGGGATGACGGGAAAGGATGGGGCGCTATGCAACATGGGGGGCTTTGGGGGAGTGGAGCTGAAAACCCAACTCTTTTTCCCCTCCCGCCTGTCTCCAGCCCCCTTCTGTAGCCCCCAGTGCCCACTTCGCCTATCTCCCTCAGTTTGTATCTCCTCCCTGCTCCCAATTCTTCACATGTTCTCTTTTCGAGTCTCACCCTCCAGCACCTTTCTTAAGGTTTAAATGCTCCAGTTTCCCCTAGCCTCAGTCCCTTTCTCTAAACTTAGAACTTTCTATGCATAATCCTCTTCTGCTACTGATTCCTCTCCATTTGTTATATAACTGGATTATTGTAAAGACTCAGAAATAAATCATATGTCATACTTAGAAAAAAAATGTTAAAACTGGGAAGAATATCTGGGGTGGAAAATTATCAGGGTAAAAATTAAAAAGAGTTAAAACTGGGGGCAGAACTGTCAGAGGACTAAGGACCACCCAGGGGTGGGGGAGGGGAAGAGGACAGTCCTTTCCCCCCCCCCCCCCCC
>NC_048222.1:164080-165194 GCF_002007445.2 Ailuropoda melanoleuca
CCCAGACAACCTCCATCATTCCCAAGGGACTCAGTCTTGTGTCCAACACCTTTTTTTTTTTTTTTCTCATTTAGTTCTGCAGAATTCCCCCTTTCCTGAACACCCAGGTTCTCCCTTTGCAGTCTTCTCTGCGGGATGCAGGCATACCTCATGCTTCCCTACTTTTGTCGACTCTTTCAAGGTCCTGGACCTGGCTTTCCTCCCTTAACATAATGATTCTGCTTGTCGTTTACCATTCCATTCTGGAAATTGAGAGTCCCGTCCAGGGGTGGACTTACCACGGAGCTAATGCAATTTAATCTCAGGGCTCCGCATTCACACAGGTCTCTTCTTGTGCTCTAATTATGTGTTCACATGGTCATAGCTTTTTGTAAAAAATGCAAAAGTAAGATTTTAAAAGCAATAGTTTAAAATCAATTGTATTTGTAATTTGTATTTTTTTTCTCTTAAAGAGAGACCCCTGCATTTTATAGTATTTAGGCTCCACAAAACCAGGATCTGCCCCTGTCTTAGCTGTTGGCACTCGGGTCTCAAATTCTGTTGTCCTGTGAAAAATAAAAGAAGAAAACCGACGGGTTCTGACCCACAGCCCCACCTTGCTCTTATCCCCAGGCACCCTTCCCTCAGAAACTCAGGCTTCTGCTCTTCCCGGTCCTCTCCGGCCTGGACAGGTGTGGGAGGGGGCTGGGGATCAGGCCGGGGAAGCTGGGCGCCAGTGGTAACTCTTCTCTGATCCCCGTCTTTCCTGCTGCCAGTGAATCGAACGCCGCACTCAGGTGAGATCAGAAACCCTCATCTCGCGCACTGCAATCCCCTTACCCCTCACTCTTCACCCTCCACCCCCGGGGGTTCTGCCTCCAGGCTGTGAGGTCCTGTCCTTCTTCCCCCAACCTCCCCCACCCCCCCACCCCGTCCCAGTTCGCGGCCGGCCCCTTCTTTCCCTACCTGTTTTCTGCCTCCAGTCCCGGTTTTCTGCGAGGCTGCGGTCCCTCCCATCTCCCCGCTTGGCTGCCCTGCCCTGGGCTCCGCCTCCTCCCAGACTCCGCTCCCGCCGAAGGGCAGAGCCCGGCCGGGGGCGGGGGGCGCCGGCAGACCCCGCGCGGCCGTCTCCCCC
>NC_048222.1:165380-200851 GCF_002007445.2 Ailuropoda melanoleuca
TCCCAGCCCGACATCTGCTCCTCCTCCCCTCGGTCGGTCGGTCAGTCCGCGAGGAGAGTCCGCGGTGGAGGTGGCGGTGGCAGGGGCGGCAGCTGGAGCCGTGGGGGCCCTAGGAAGCCAACCTTGCCCGCTTCCCTGGGGCCCTCGCCCCCTCCTCCCTACACAAGCCAGGATGAAGGACCCTCTTCGACACCCCCTCAGCAGCCCTCCCCAGGAAAAGTGTCCCCCCTGAGCTCCTCCCTCTCCCCAAACAGCCCCTCTCCCTCCCGGCCATGGGTCCGGGGGCCCCAGCTCCCCGGGTGGGGTGGCCGCTGCCGCTCCTGCTGGTGATGGCGGCGGGGGTGACTCCGGTGTGGGCCTCCCACTCCCCTCATCTCCCGCGGCCTCACCCGCGGGTCCCCCCGCACCCCTCCTCAGAACGGCGCGCAGTGTACATCGGGGCGCTGTTTCCCATGAGCGGGGGCTGGCCCGGGGGCCAGGCCTGCCAGCCCGCGGTGGAGATGGCGCTGGAGGACGTGAATAGCCGCAGGGACATCCTGCCGGACTACGAGCTCAAGCTCATCCACCACGACAGCAAGGTAGCCCCGGACGGGGGAGTGGGCGGGCGGCGGGGGCCTGAGGGGCAGGGGGCCAGCTGAACGCGCCTCGGGCTGGGTGACTTCTGGGATTGCGGAGCAGACCCCTCCCACGTGTGACTAGCGGGAGACGGGCTGGGGGTGCAGGAGCTCGGGGAGAGTCACGGGGGCTGGGGGTTCAAGATGAGGGTCTAGGGCTTTAAGAGGCTTAATGGGGCTGTGAGGCAGACCGTCTGCTCCCCAGGACGCAGGGACGTGCGGGGAGGGCTGGGGAAACTGGTGGTGGGTTTAGGGTACTAGCTGATCCTGGTCCTCCGGGATGGGTTCAGGGGACGGTCGAGGTGTCAGAGGTGAGGAGCTGGAGCAGGGCTTTGGATTTACCATGGTAACAAGGTAAACCTTGGCAGAAGGCATAGAGAGGGAATAAGGAACATTTTGAGGGATTTGAGTGCTCTGGTTTATTTATCACAACAAACAGCAAGGTAGCTGTGAGCCCTACCCTGTGGAGGGTTCCTGGACTGTGGGGTATATTGGCATATTGTGGTTTGGGAGAGCTAATGGTCAGGAGATGGGCAGAGGCACTGGGAAAATGAATTGGATTAGAGGTCCACACAGGAGCCCTCACCCCAGCGTGGGGATAGAGGGAGCCTGCATATAGGCAGGAGAGAGAACAGGAAAGAGTGGCGGTAGGGGAGGGGGGCGGTGAGGAGGAATGGGATACAGATCAATTCTTGGGCAGCCTGTGGAACTTGGGTCTTGAGTTTATCTTCCTTAGAGCCTTGTGGCCTCTGCGATGTGAGAAGGGAAAGAGAATGTAGGGTGAGGGAGGTGGGGAAGAGAGAAAGGGGGAAGGAAAGAACATTTGGGTCGGGTAGTTGAGGGTGGTCCTGTAAGATTCCTTGCCCACCCTATTGCCTGCAGTAATTGGGAACATGGGGAAGGATGTGGCACAGGGAGGGAAAGACTTGGGACCTCAAATTTATCTTCTCTGACATGTGGCCCCAGAACCCCCCAGAATAAGGGGCTGGGGGAGAGCAGAGTGGGGTAGAGGTGAGGACCTGGTCACCCTTGCCTGGATGGACTCAGGGTGTATAGTCGTCCTTGAGCAGCCATCCACACCAAGAAATAGGTTTGTGAGGGAGGAGTGGGCAGAGTGGGGTTGAAGGTGGGGTGGGGAGAGAAGAGAGCCCAAGGACAGTTAGGAGCTTGGAGAGAGGACTTCAGACCCCTCCTGACACTTTGGCAGGGATTCCCAAACTTCGGTGTACATGAGAATCACTAGAGGAGTGGGTTTAAAACAGATGCTAACCCCTAGTCAGGAACGAGTCCCGAGGATCTGCGTGTCTACCATTCCACGTCCTGTCCTGGTGGACGCCTAGGTAGCCACCCCAGGATGCCCATGGAAGAGCAGCAGCGCACAGGGGAAAATTAGGTGTTGCGGGGAGAGGCAGGGAGAGGAGCAGAGGGTCAGGTCTGCTGGAGCTGGGAGTCTGGGGAGAGAGCCTGGGAGGGATGGGTGCAGGGGTCAGGATAGGGGGTCACAGGGAGCCTGGGAGCCCCCGTAACCCTGTGTGTGAACTCAGACTGATCCACCGTGACAAGTGACTCCCCAGAGGTGCTGGGGAGCAGATGGGGGGCCTGAGAGAAACTAGAAGAGGCAGCGAGGGAGAGAGGGAAGCAGGCACACTGGAATGTGTGGTTCCTGCCTGCAAATCCGGATCCTTTGCAGAAGAGAGAGCGCGGAGGAGAGGCTGAGAGGAAGTCTACTGGGGAGGGGGTGAGAATCAGGGAATCTGCTGGGAGGAGCTGGGTGTGGAAGGAGAGAAGGTAGGGAGGAATGAGCACGGAGAGCAGAGCCCTGGTCAGCCTGCATGCGTGTTGTCTCTGCTCTCCTATGCCCTCCTTGCTCCTGCCAGCCCTGCCTTCAGGCTGCAGCGGGGAGCTGGGCTGGGATCTGGGCTAACCCGCTAGGAGAATGCAGGAAGCTGGGGCCTGAGAATGGCAGAGAGGCTGGGAGCAGCCAGAGTGGGAGGGTGAAGAGCCTTCAAAAACACCTCTTAGCAGGGGGTGGGGGGGGCAGCAGAGGGTTCTCCCTGCTCCACCTGGCTCCCCTTCTCCAACTTCCCACGGTGTCTCAAATGTCAGGCCCCAGTGGGAAGTGAGCAGGCTCTGGGGGGCCTTCCTTATTCCCTCTCTGCCTGCCCCCATTTCACCCCCCAGTCCCTGGGCCTCCTGCCTGCTCCTCTCTAACCCGGCTCCCCACTGCCTTCCATTTCTTTTCCACTTCCTTTGGGGCTCCAGCAGCTTCTGAAATGTCAGGCTTCAGCAGGGGGGAACAGGCAGGGGGACACCACGCGGCTCTTCCTCCCCATGTCCCTTCCTCCCCCCATCCCTTCCCTCCCCAGCTCTCTGCGTTGTTTACTCTCCCCATCTCCCTGCCCCTCCTTCAGCACCCCTAAAAGCATCTGGTTTGTTGAGAGCCTCATTCTGTTTATTCTCCCCAGTTCTTCCTCACCTGTTTCTGCACCACTTCCACACTCCCCCCACTCCGTTTCTAATGGACCCGTCAAATGTCAGGGCCCAGCAGGAGGGAGGGATCGCCAAGCAGGACTCCCCAGTGGTCTTGTTCCCCGTTCTCCTGGTGTTTATTTATCAGCAGCCCTGACGGGAGGAGGAGGGGGGGACAACTGGAAAGGTGGGGAGGGGGAGTTTGCAGAGGTGAAGGAGTTTTCATGGCATGGTTCTGAGGAAGCTGTGGGGGGCGGGTCCCGGGGAGAGTTCATTCACATTCCTGCACACTGTTCTACTCACAGATATTTGGAGCTTGGAAATATGGGGAAGGGGACTGGGTGATAGAGGAAGGTAGGCTGGGGAGGGCTGAAGAGGGGCTGAAGGGAGGAAAGGTGGCCTCTGCCGAAATCCCAATGCAGGTGTGTGCGGGACAGGACATGGGGAAGGAGGCAGGGGGAAGCCAGGGGGGCGTGTGTGATGCGTGAGGGGAGCCCAGACACCGGACAGGAAGAGATGTTAGGAAGGGGAAGAAAATGGTGCTAAGAACAGAAGGATCCAGCGGAGGGATGGGCACTTGGGGAGTACCTGGATTGCTGGGGATGCAGCGGGGAGCAGCGCGGGGGACCCTACACTTACCCTGCCCATTCAGTGTGACCCAGGTCAAGCCACCAAGTACCTGTACGAACTGCTGTACAACGACCCCATCAAGATCATCCTCATGCCTGGCTGCAGCTCCGTGTCCACACTCGTGGCCGAGGCCGCCCGCATGTGGAACCTTATCGTGGTAAGCCGTGTCCTGCAGCTGTGTATTCAGGCCCACGTTCCAGGCTCACGGCCCTTACACCTGACAGCTGCCACTCGCTGCTCCTCCTCAGAGGAAGTGAGCCCCTGTGCAGGGGTGTGGGCCTGAGAGAACCCCTACTCGCAGGGCAGACGTGGGCGGGAGGCCTGGGGGCAGCCGGGAGGTTGCAGTGGAGCTCTGGGCGAGTGTGTCCTGCGCTGTGTCCCTGTCCCTTAGCTTTCCTATGGCTCCAGCTCCCCGGCCCTGTCCAACAGGCAGCGCTTTCCCACATTCTTTCGAACTCATCCGTCGGCCACACTCCACAATCCTACCCGTGTGAAGCTCTTTGAAAAGTGGGGGTGGAGGAAGATCGCCACCATCCAGCAGACCACTGAGGTCTTCACCTCGGTGAGCACGCATGCGTTCAGACTCCAGGGCAGAGACGTGGCCCGGATTCCTTCTGGGGAGAAGAGCCTGTTTCTTTCTTTTCCTTCCTTCCTTCCTTCCTTCCTTCCTTCCTTCCTTCCTTCCTTCCTTCCCTTCCCTCCCTCCCTCCCCTTCCTGTTCTTCCTGAGGATACCCAGATTATAACCTAAGCCAAAGGCAGATGCTTCACCGACTGAGCCCCCTATGTGCCCTGAAGAGCCTGTTTCTTTATCAAAAGCAAACACATTCTGGGTGGGCTTAAGTGTATGTTCTCTCTGTGGCCAGAGGAACACACAGAGTTGGGTTTTCAGGATCTTTTCCAAGTTTTTGGTTTTAGGACACTTTTTCCTTTTGATGCTCTCTTTCCCAGACAGACCCAAAATGACCCACTTCTATTAAAGCAGGTTCACTCCAAAGTTGCGATAAGAGAGGGAATGTGAGATAGGAACCCAGAAAGGCGCCAATTCCAGAGACACTCAGAGGGTGGAGTGTGCCTGTGAGTGGGAACATCAGGCATAGAGAGGGAACAGAGAAGGAGGGAGAGGGAGAGAGAGACGGAAGCAGAGAGACAAGAGACGTGGAAGTGGGGAGAGGGTTAGGGCTCTGAACTGGAAAAGACAGTCAGCCCCTGTCTTTTGTTCCCATCTTTGGATCCCCCATCCACCCTTATGCTCAGTGGCCCTTCAGTCCTCCGCTGTCTCTCTCTCGGTGATTCGGGGCACCCTTCTCTGAGCCCTCTGTCTGTCTGCGCACTTGCCTCTGGGGCTTGAGACCATCCTGTGCACACCAGACCCTGTCTCCTTTCGCCCACTCTTGCTGTCCTGTGGGAGTGGGGTGAATGGGGTGACTTCCTGGGGCTCAGGAGCACCTTCCTGGGTAGCGTTCACATTCTGAGACCGGAGATGCTTTCCTTCGAACTCCCCACCCCAGCGACATACACTCACAGGCACACTCCACTCTCAGAACTGCCGTTCGTCGCGCTCTAACTGTGCAGTCCCCAGGTAACATCTCCGGCCTTGACCCCGTTGTGCACCCCACGTTTTCTCCATTTGTTTCTCTTTCCCACCCAAGACTCTGGACGACCTGGAGGAGCGAGTGAAGGAGGCTGGAATCGAGATTACTTTCCGCCAGAGTTTCTTCTCAGATCCAGCCGTGCCCGTCAAAAACCTTAAGGTGTGCTGCTTGGGAGGGGTGGGCTCCCCCTGCAGAGGGACCAGGTAGGGGGAACCGTGGGAGGCTGGAGGGGAGAGCCAGGCAGGGCCAGATGGGGTTTTTGTTTTTTGTCTGGTGTTTTTGTATCCAGGTATAATTAGCTTATGACATTGTATAAGCTTAAGGTGTGCAATGAGTTGATTTGATAAATTTTTATATGTACGTATCTATAAGATGCAATTATATGTTATATGACGTATTGTACACATTATGTATTCTATGCAGTTATATACTACATACAATTGATGAACAATGTGTAGGCTCAGTGTTGATTCGATACATTGATATGTTGCAATATGATCTCCGCCTTAACATTCGCTGACATGTCTATCCTCTCACAGAATTTTGATTCTGGGAGACAGTAGCATCTCCTGGGGACCTTTATTTTTATCGTCCACTTGGCATTTGTCCAGCACCCCGTGAGCAGAGCCCTGCACTGAGCTGTCGGAGCAGGGAGCCAGGGTGTGGAAGTGCCTGCGTGTTTCCAGGCCTGTCTCAGGAGCTCTGTTTCTCTCCGTCTGTAGCGCCAGGATGCCCGAATCATCGTGGGACTTTTCTATGAGACCGAAGCCCGGAAAGTGTTTTGTGAGGTAGAGTTGGAATCCAACGCAGGAGGGGCCTGGGTGGGCTTTCTACCTTGGGAGTCTGATGGGGTCTCTCGGCACGTCTGCTTGGGTTGATAGCAGATGATCTGAGGAGATGATTAATATGACATCCCTGTCTCTTGGCTCTGACTAGATCTCTTGGCTTCTCACATTGAGTGCCTTCTCCAGATCTCATTTTCCTGCCCCTCTGTGTTTCTACAGGAGCCCTTGAATCCTATCTCTCCTGGCTAGCTGGGGAGCAACTTAGATGGAGGAGTAGTTGACCCTCTGCTACTCCCTCCAAGACTTGTGGATTCCTCTTTTCAGTTCTCTGCTCTTCTCTGATTCCCAAGAGGCTGGATGGTGTCAAGGGAATTAAGACAGAAAAAGAAACAAAGCGCCCACCCTGCTCCCTCTCTGCTCCCAGGTGTACAAGGAGCGGCTCTTCGGGAAGAAGTACGTCTGGTTCCTCATTGGGTGGTATGCTGATAACTGGTTCAAGACCTATGACCCGTCCATCAACTGCACGGTGGATGAGATGACCGAGGCCGTGGAAGGCCACATCACCACCGAGATTGTCATGCTGAACCCTGCCAACACCCGCAGCATCTCCAACATGGTGAGCGTGGGGACGGAGAAGCCAGCCCCTGGGCGGGTGGGGCGAGCTGAGGGCGCCTTTCGGGGGAGGGGAGCAGCGGTGGGCTCTGCAGGCACAGGAGGGCACAGGGAGCTTGCTTGCGTGTGTTTCCTGCGGTTTCCACCTCTGCTCCGACTTCCTTGAGCAGGAGAGAGAGAGAGAGATGGGAGTGGTATGTTCACGAGGCCCCTGATGAGAGGAAGGGCTGTTACCATGGCAACGAGGAGCGGTTGGCAAGAAGACAAATGAGGGAGAGGCGTTAATGATAATATAGGTGCTGTGTACGCAAGCACACCTTGCACGAACGCTGTTCCTGAGCAGAAATGCGTTCTCTTTTCTCGGTGACTTCAGAACCCGGTGAAGTTGCTTAATATTCACTCCTGATTGATATTCACTCCAATTAGCTTGGCTCCTGATGTTTTTTACTGATCTCTTTTAGAATTTTGGATGTAAAAGGGACTTTTGAAATCCATTCGTTCTGGAGAGCTGACTGGTGACAGGCCTGGGGCTGGAAGGCACGTGCTGTGGTCTGGGAAGGCGGGGTCAGCCCTGCAGGCGAGGGGCACGAGTGAGGGGCGTGGGGCCGAGGCTCTGTTCTTGCTTGGGATTCTCTCTGGGGTCACAGGAATCTTGGGCGAGCTTACGAGGTAACCTCTGTGTCTGTATATCAGCACGAGGGGTGGCCCCAGGTCTGGAAGACCTGTTTTGGGAGGCACGCTAGGGGCCAGTTAATGGTTGTAAAGCCCACATATCCCATTGAAACAAAGGTGTGGTCACCACCGCTTTTGTGCAGTAAAGCAGGAATTTAGGGTACATGGCTTCTGCGGTCCTCCCAGCCAAGCCCTGTTGGAGGGTTTTCGTTTCCGTTCTATAGACCAGGAAACTGACTCTGAGAGGTTGAGGGACTTGGTCCAGGCCCCGTACCTGCCGAATGATGAAACCCGCACTGAGCCCTGTTTGAGTCTGACTCCAAACCACTCTGCCCTGTCACCCTCCGTGGAAAACCATGAAACTGACTGAAGAGTCTGCCTTTACTGGCTGACACTGGCTAGCTGATGGGAGTTTTTGAGCAAGGGAGGAGGGGAATTCAGGCAGTGTGTCCTAGCCGTGGATTGTGTCACGTGGACTCTGGTTGTGGACACTGTCCTGGGAAATGCCAAGGCACTTTACGTTTCAGGCATCTTGGTTGAAACATGCAGTGGGAAGACTCTGGAGGAGCAGTTCCCTGTAGGGTGCCTGAGACGTGAGGCGTCCTCGAGACCTGCGGAGTAGAGGAGCTGGATCCCCAGCCACGCGGCTTACCGGCAGCCCAAGTCCGAGGCCTGCCCCCTGTGGCTTCGACCCCACAGCAGGGAGCTAGAGGAGCCCCGCAGGGAGCAGGGACTCGGTTAGGAGTATAAAGGGACATGTGGGCTTTGCCGCGGAATGCCCTGGGGGTCGTCTTTCCGGCTCTTGGTCTCTAGCGAAAGGTGGTGCTGCCCTTTGAGGCCAGAGGGCTTCTAGCGGCCGCAGCCCTGCTTGGTAGCTGAAAACGCCAGGTGGAAAAGCCAGGATTTTCCACAGGGTAGAAGCAGCCTTAACAGCAGACCAGGAATAGATCGTAGATGAATCAAGCAGGACCAGGAGAGGTAGATCAGAAGCGAGGGTTGGACCTGGGGACGCAGAGCCACGGAGATATAGAAGAGAATCAGCTGCCTTCACTCCGTGAGATCCCCGGTTCCCAAGCGCTGCTGCCCCAGAGGGTTAGTTAGGGCAGATTGCTGGGCTCTTCCTCCAAAGTTCTGATTCGGTCGGTCTGGGGTGGGCCTTTCCAGCAAGTTCTAGGTACGTTGATGCTACTGGTTAGAGACCACGTTTTGATGCTACTGGTTAGAGACCACGTTTTGATGCCACTGGTTAGAGACCACGTTTTGATGCTACTGGTTAGAGACCACATTTTGAGGGCTATTGGCTGGAGCAGGATCTAGAGAGCATTTGGTTGTCACATCTGGCATCTAATGGATGAGCTAGGCAGGCTTCTAGACACCCTATAAAGCACAGGTCCGTCCCCCAGCAAAGCATTACCTGAATCCCTATGTCAACAGTGCAGAGATTGGGAGACCCTGCTCTAGAAAGGAGCCAGGACTGGCAGAGTGGGTCGGGTGGTTTGGGGAAATCTGACAGCTGTGGGCACAGGGGCAGCTGGGAGGTGGCCTTACCTGGGGATAAGATTCTATTCCAGTTCTCAGATTGGGGTGGAGGTCCCGTCAGATCCCGGTACAATACTAAGTCGGAAGCTGCCTCAGGATACACGGTTTGGGTCACGGTCGGGCGTCCCTGTCATGTCCCTCCCGTAGAGACGGCCAGCAGTGCTGTTGGAAATTAGGCTCATGGAGTTGCCCTCCATTACTATGCTCATTTCTGTGGGCTGTGGAATCTCTGCTGTTGTTCACTTTTCCTTGAGCTGCTTCGTCATGTTTGCCCCTGAAAATTTGCAGCGGTGTCTTTGCTGCCCCAGGGGGAACGATTTTTTGGGTAAGCATGTTGGTTGAGTGACCTGGAGCCCGTGGAGAGTTGCAGATCTGGGCACTGTGCAGGCCAGACGAAGCCCTTCCCATCTGGGTGTTCTTCTGATCCAGCCTGTGCTTTGCACTGAAGACTGGAGAGACTTGGGAAGGGTGACGCAGGAAGTCTCAGCCTTGTGGTGGGCTGCCGAGAGGGTGCTCTGGGAGAGACGTGTCAGCACGCAGAGGCAGTGCGAGGGTTAGGGAGAGTATGGGCTTCGATGCCAGGCTGCCTGGGCTTGAATCCCAGCCCTCCGTGCAGTATCACTTCCTGCAAGTTAAACTTCTCTGTGCCTGTTTCTATATATATGTGTGTGTATATATATATATATATATATATGCCTCAGAAAAATGGAAAAGTGCCTGGAACACTGTAAGGAAATATAAATGTTAGCTACTATTATTATTATTATTATTATTAACACTGTTCTATGTAGGGACCGATGGTCTTAATGAAACATTTCGACAGAAGAATTAAGAGGACTTGGGGATTCTAAGGCTTCAGTCTCACGTCCTGGGAAGTGCTGGGGAGTGAGGAAAAGTGGAGCTTAGTCTTAGATATTTTTAGTTTGGGATTATTGGTTCGATAGCTGTAAATGCCTCAGAGACAGCTGGAGATACAGGACATGAAACGCGGAGCTGGGTCGCGGACCCGAGTACCAGGGACACCCATGTGGTTGACACACAGGGAAGTCTGCAAAGAGGAGCTGTAACTTGATACCCAGCATTTCATATATGTTGTTATTTCCTGTAATAACTCGTTGAGGTTCCTCAGCGGGCAGGTGGATTGGTTGGAACTGGAATCTGTCCGTCCATCCATTTATCTGCCCAGTGGACATTTTTAAAAACACTTTTTTAGAGCGATGTGGGTTCACAGCAGAGCCGACCGGAGGGTACTCCCCGACCCCACATGCACGCCTCCCGCCATCGCCGACGTTCCCCGGCACCGTGCTAGCAGCCGATGGAGGGCTGCAGCGGTCCGAAGGAGGGCTCCGTCTGGGTGCTGTGCGTTCTGTGGGATCCGACAGGCGTGCAGTCACCTGTGTCTACCTCACAGCACCATACAGAGTGTTTCCCTGCCAGACGCAGTGGGCATCGTCCATCAGGCGCTGGGCACAGTGCTGGGTGCGGAGATGTGCAGGGCGATGGCACGTGTCCTGGCTTATGTTGCTACATTCCAGATCTAAACAGTTGTGAGGTGCCCCTCTCTGTTGCTGGTGCCTTGCCAAGGGGTGGCCACTGAGCATTTCCTTGTGTGGCTTCTGGGAGGTCAGAAAGGGCAGGTGTGATTTTCTCCATTCCATGGTGGACATTTCCAAAACCTTGAGCAATTTACCTGTGGTTTTTGGCCAGACGAGGTCCTTGCCAGGTACAGAAATTCAGGTCTCCTGGCCCATTTCCTTCTTTTCAGCTTTCTTGGAGAACAAATGTTGAGGGTGGGGAAGGGTGTGGGTAGGGGCTGCATACTGGCTTTCAAACACATGAAGGGTGTCTCTGGGGCCTCAGCCTCCTGCAGGCCCTCTGGGCGGCTGTGAGCGGAAAGCACGTGAAGTTGCTTCAGTAGCACACGCCGGCTGACGAGCCCAGCGAGGGAGGCTCTGCGGGGGCCCCTCCAGGCTGTTTTAGAATCGGAGGGGCTGCGGGGTCCCGGGTCCAGCCCACCGAGAAAGTCTGAGCCCAGGAGAACATGGCCTCGCAGCTCCCTGTGTGCTTTCTCTGGCTGCTGGTTATGCAGCGTGTCCATCCCTTAGACCTCTGGTTACAGTTCTGAGCGGGTGGCCGTGCACCCTGAGGCCGTGGGCCCAGCTCCGCCCAGCTCGGTCCAGCAGCTTCTGCTCCAAGACACACACATGGCGTTGCCCCAGACTTGGAACGTGCGTGTGCTGGCTCTGACTACACACAAACCACCCATTCGATGACAAGGGCCGCAGCCAGAGTCAGAAGCCACACACAGCACCCACGCCAGCCCTGCCCATCCTTCCCTCTGCAGACATCCCAGGAGTTTGTGGAGAAACTGACCAAGAGACTCAAGAGGCACCCCGAGGAGACGGGCGGCTTCCAGGAGGCACCGCTGGCCTACGATGCCATCTGGGCCTTGGCACTGGCCCTGAACAAGACGTCTGGAGGGGGTGGCCATTCGGGGGTGCGCCTGGAAGACTTCAACTACAACAACCAGACCATCACCGACCAGATCTACCGGGCGATGAACTCCTCGTCCTTCGAGGGTGTCTCTGTGAGTGACAGCAGTCTCCCTCACACTCCCCTGTCCCCCGAGGGAGCGTGCCCTCCTGTCCTGCATGCGCGCAGGAGCCTGTGGTCATCGGTCTCAGGCCCCAAACCAGGAAAGCCTGTAAGAGACCAGAAGGAAAAACGCTGTATTCCGTTTCTCTCAACCTGCCTTATTTATCTCCAGTCCAGGCACTTATGAGTCAGATGAGAATCAGAGGGTCTTAAAAGAGGAAATGGTCTGAAAGATCATCTGTTCCCCTCAAAGCGGGGAGATCAGTGTCCACAGGGATTTGGTGACGTGCCCAGGTCACATGCCAGAGGTCAGGTCTCCGGGAGCTCTATCTGGGGATGTTTCCCACCCAAATCTCATGGGTGAAGCTTCTTTTCAAAAGAAGAATGTGTCTAAAATGTAGGGTATGGGCATCTGGGGTATGTCCTAGATGCAGGCAAATGCCATAAATAGAATTCATTCAGAGGCTCCATTACATCAAACACATAAGGACCCAGAGAGGCCCTGATGCTCTCTTCTGGCTCCTGCTTTCATCACCTTTGCCTGCCTCCGCATGTTCCCGCACCCAGGGTCACGTGGTGTTTGATGCCAGCGGCTCCCGGATGGCCTGGACGCTCATCGAGCAGCTGCAGGGTGAGCGCAGGGGCACGGGGCCGAGAGGGCGGCCAAGAGGCTGCGGAGGGCTGGGCTGGGCTGGGTCACCGCCTGGGGGAGGAACTCGGGGGGTGCCTCCCCACTCCTGCCCTTCTCTTTGAACTGGTTCATCAGGCATTTACATAATAAGAATAGTAAGGAGCTCAGAGAGGGGTGGGATCCCTGGCGTTGGGAAGGGGCAGCACACTGTCTTGCTCCGGTGGCGTCCCTTGTGATTCCAGAAGTTTCCCTCTGGTGGCCTGGCTTTGAGGGGCTAGCGCCTTGTCAGGGGCACACCTGCGGACTCCAGACAAGCGGAATCCAGCAAACCTGCTATTTTTAGAGGGGAGCTATTGAATTTCCTTGCTCTGTAAGCAAGCATTCCTGATGTTCGTGTCTTACGTGTAGTCTGGCTCTTCGGGGTCGTATTTCCTTATACGTCAGCACACACACGTATTTGCTGAGCCGCTGCGAGTGGAACTGTGCGCATGCCGCTCTCAGCCTCCTGGGGCGTGCAGTCTCCTTCTCCCCGCTCCCACCTGTCCACAGACCTTCCTGGGGGGCCCAGACCACAGGGCTGTGGGCTGGCTTCTTTTTTTTTTTTTTTTTTTAAGATTTTTTTTATTTAAGAGACAGAGACAGCCAGTGAGAGAGGGAACACAAGCAGCGGGAGTGGGAGAGGAAGAAGCAGGCTCCTAGCAGAGAAGCCTGATGTGAGGCTCGATCCCAGAACGCTGGGATCACGCACGCCCTGAGCCGAAGGCAGACGCTTAACAACTGTGCCACCCAGGCGCCCCTGTGGGCTGGCTTCTGAGGGAGATGTTCTGGAACAGGAATCTTAGGAACGGCTAATTCCCCCCTCGTGGCTCTAAGAGGGAGATGCCACTTTCCAAGGAATTAGAACCCAAGCCAACAGAAGAGAAATTTCTAAAATTAAAATGAAAGCCACTGGGAAAATAGATCCTGTGATTCTGTCTGTCATGAGAGGGGGAATCAGTGGAAACGCTGAAGGCTTCAGGAGCCAGAATCAAAGTGTGAGACGACCGCCGCGAGAGGCGCGAGGCCGAATGGCGTCTGGGGCGCCCGCTCCACCAGCGGCCGTAAACATACAAGATGCACTCACGCGTTTCTGCTGCCCCGGGCCACCTTCCATTGCCTTTCAGGTCGTCCTGGGGATCCCTCAGGGCCTCAGACACAGCAGGGAAGGGACTTTCGGGCAGTGGGGAGTGGTGCCTAGGCTGGACTCTTCACCTTCCGTTGTCTCCCGCCCAGGGGGCAGCTACAAGAAGATCGGCTACTATGACAGCACCAAGGATGATCTTTCCTGGTCCAAAACGGACAAGTGGATTGGTAAGCAGGTCCTGCGTGTGTTTCCTCCAGTGCGTCTGCACAATGAAGGGGAAGCGTGCCTGTGAACCAGGGTGGGGTGGCAGGTGCCATGGGCCAGGGTCCGGGGTAAGGCACGGGTAGGGGAGCTGTGTATTTGCAGAGGGAGCAATGCACTAGCAAAAATAACGCATTGCTCAGGTAAGAGGATCAGAGGTGCGGCACACGGGGGGTGGCCTTGGAAACCCCATTTGAGTTTCCCGGATGCGCTGGTACCTGGATACACGTGAAGCAGCTACTTTGAGCCTGGACGGGTCTTTTCATCTCTCAGGAAACTGGTTGCTTAAATTATAGGAGAGGTTGCAAAACCTCATATGATTGTCTTCCTCTCAAGTGTGCTTTTTAAAGAGAGAAAGTAAGCAGTTGTTCCTTGTGTGCTTGGTGGGCTGAATAACCGGAAATGGGAAGGATGCTCGAGGTGGACAAAAGGAAGGACCTCCTGATAAGTACAGGCCCCGCGTGCCCAGGGTGGAACAGCTGTCAGCTGCCCTACCCAACTGGAGGCTAGTAATTCCCAGCACTGCTGGAGTTCTGACATGTTTTTTATAATTTGAATTTAGGACAGTATTCTCTACTGCTATAAATGCTGCATGGCCTAAATTACACTTTTCTTTTTAAAGCTAAGCAAATTGAAATTAGGTTTTTTTTTTCCACTGTGAACTCGTTGACAAATTTGAGCTTCCTCTTAATAATAACTAGAGAACACCTTTGGGAATATCATCCTGCCAGGGTTAGAACTCACAGATCGGGCTTTTTTTTTCTTTTTCTGAGGTTAGGAGACCACACTGGATACTTTGAACTCTTCAGCTTTGATTTTATAGCTGTCTTTTGCAGCTTTTGATTTGAGTTCTGAGAGACCTCATGAATTTTACCTCTCGGTCATTCCCTTCTTTCCCTCCCTTCCTTTGCTGCAAAAAAGACAGAAAACAGAACAAACAGTAACAGGAACAGACTACAGCTCTGGTGACATATCTCGGCCGCTAGCTCCTTGCCCTCCTCTCACTTCTGACTGCTTCCTGAGACCCCGAGCTGCAGGGAGATTCCACTGTAGAGCCCTTGGTCAGGGCACCAAGGGCCCATGTCCTCAGGGCTACAGACAGGTGTCCCTTGCCCCTTTCTCTGCCTCATCTTCGTTTCCTTGTCCCCTACCCCTGCCTCCCAGTACCAGGCAGGAGGGGCCCCCCAGCTGACCAGACCCCCCAGTGTCATGAGGGAAGGGCCCCCCAGATGACCAGGCTCCCCCAGGGCCAAGCAGGAGGGGGCCCCCAGCTGACCGGGCCCCCCAGCTGACCAGGCCCCCCCAGGGCCAAGCAGGAGGGGCCTCCCAGCTGACCAGACCCCCCCCCCAGTGCCATGCAGGAAGAGCCCCCCAGCTGACCAGACCCCCCTCAGCGTCATGCAGGAAAAGCCCCCAGCTGACCAGGCCCCCCAGGGCCAGGCAGGAGGGGCCTCCCAGCTGACCAGACCCCCCCCAGGGCCAGGCAGGAGGCGGCCCTGGCTGACCAGACCCCCCCCTTACCCCCAATGCCATGCAGGAGGGGCCCCCCCGGCTGACCAGACCCTGGTCATCAAGACATTTCGCTTCATGTCCCAGAAACTCTTCATCTCAGTCTCTGTACTCTCCAGCCTGGGCATTGTCCTGGCTGTGGTCTGTCTGTCGTTTAATATCTACAACTCTCATGTCCGGTAAGTTTCCTTTCCAACACTGTCCTCCTTCTGCCTGCCCCTCGAAGACAGTGAGCATGCCCATGGCAGGGACTGAGAAGAGACCTGTGTAACTGCTGCGGTTGTGGGGGGTCAAGGTGTCCACTCTGACCTATGCTTTCCTGGTGACCATGCCCAGCAAAGGGGGGAACCAGATGCAAGTCCCATTCCAGCTCCAGAGCAGCTAACCGAAAACTAAAAGTTCTTGGGGGTAACGCAGTGGGGGCTTTACACTGTGTGCGGGTGGGGGTCCTGTGCTGGGGAGCCTTCTGCACCCACTGCCGGCCCCTGGCCCAGGCTGCGCCAGGCACCCTGCGGTGCACGTGGCCGCGGGCTGGGCCAGGCCCTGGTGGCTCTGAAGAGCCCAGCCTCCCTGAAGAAGAGGTTAATTCTGCTCCTCTCCCTCCTCCTCTCCCACCTCTGCCCTAGTTACATCCAGAACTCCCAGCCCAACTTGAACAATTTGACTGCTGTGGGCTGCTCCCTGGCGCTGGCTGCCGTCTTCCCCCTCGGGCTGGACGGTTACCACATTGGGAGAAGCCAGTTCCCTTTCGTCTGCCAGGTGAGGAGGAGCTGGGCAGACACCCTGTGGAAAGGGGCTGTCCCCGCTCTGGGGCTGCTCCTGGAGGCACAGTGCCCTGCCTTCCCTCCACTGTCCCTGCTCCCTCTGTTCTCTGCCCAGCTGCACCCCTTCTTCCTGACCTCCAGACCTTTTTGTTGTGTGGCTCTAGCCAGTTCCAAGGTTGCCATGGCATGCCTCGCAGAGAAGGGGGGGCTCCGAGGGTGCAGGACGGGGTCTGCACAAAGAACCCTCCAACACTGGCAGCTTGTCTGTGCTGTGGGGGCTGAGCACAGGAACTGTGCTGGAGGGGGACAGACCTGACCTGACAGCAGGGGGTGGGGGCAGGGAGGAGGCATGGGAGGTCCTGGCACTGTGGGAAAGTCGGCTTCAGCAGCCACATTTGTGCGGTTCTGTTCTGCTGGTGGGAAACAGTCCCCCTGTCCCTGCCCGTATGTACTCCTTTTGACCATGCAGCTGTGCACATGGCATTTGCACACACAAGCACACTTCCCCAGAGGCTGTAGGTCTGCTGTGAAACCAGAGGACAGTGGTGGGGGGGCACTGAGCCGCCGGGCAGCATGAAAGATCTCTGCACAAAGTGCTGTGGGAGCAAAGAGGGAGCTTATCAAAGGATGCGTGGGCTTTCCTCAGCTGGGGAATAACGATGGTCACTCCTGTGGCTTGTAGGGATAGAAAGGCCAGTAGATCCGGTGAGCCCATTGGTGTGGCCAAGCGTGGGGGGAGAAAAGGGCCAGGAGCCTGGGAGGATGGGTGGGGCTGTGTGATCACCCCAAGTGATCGTAGCAAGGTTGCCCTGCTGGGGCAGGAGAAGGTGGTGGGAGGAGGCTGCTGTAGGTAGACAGACTCCCGTGCGGGCCCTCTGCACATGCCCATTGCTCCTGGCTGTGCCTCTGTTGCACACAGTTCTGCCCTGCCCCGTCTGGTCCTAGGCACGCCTCTGGCTCCTGGGTCTGGGCTTCAGTCTGGGCTACGGCTCCATGTTCACCAAGATCTGGTGGGTCCACACGGTCTTTACGAAGAAGGAGGAAAAGAAGGAGTGGAGGAAGGTGAGCTGTTTCTTAACCTTCACCCTTGGGTCCTTGGCCCTTGGGGTTTAGAGTGTTCCCCGACCTGCCTGTGCTCTGTGTCCGTCCAGACCCTGGAACCCTGGAAGCTGTATGCCACGGTGGGCTTGTTGGTGGGCATGGATGTCCTCACCCTTGCCATCTGGCAGATCGTGGACCCCTTGCACCGGACCATTGAGGTACCGTGAGAGGAGGCCCTGGAGGTCAGGGCCTCTGCCCTGCCTGGGGTCTGAGGAGGAAAGCACTGGTGGCGAGTGGTCTCTAGCATTTGCACAGCAGCCGCTCCCCTCCCCGAGCTGTGAGGAGCCCTATGGCAGGTGGGGATCCAGGAAGGACGTGTGGATGTCCCAGGCATCGTGGAAAGTCGGGGACATGCGCTCTGGAGGTGTTCACGAAAGCACTCCTTGGCCGAGAGTGGGACCTGGCAGCCATGCCAAGTGTGGCCTAGGAAAGAGGGGGCAGTGTTGGGGGTCAGGGACTGAGCAGAGGTGGGGTGCAGAGGGTGACCGCCATCTTCCCTGGGACCCTGTATCTCTCTTTAGACTTTTGCCAAGGAGGAGCCGAAGGAAGACATTGACGTGTCCATCCTTCCCCAGCTGGAGCACTGCAGCTCCAAGAAAATGAATACGTGGCTTGGTGCGTGGGATGTGGGGGAGGGGCGGGACGAAGACAGCAAGCGGGGGCAGAAGGGTCTTTGGAGAAGGGGCAGTGTGAGCATCCTCCTCTGTGTCGTTTCACTGATCCTTTCTGGGGACGGGGCATACTTGGTCTTCTTCCATGAGGAGCTAGGGGTCAGAAGCGGGGCTGAGGCAGAGCCAGTGGCAGAGTGGCCAGTGGGGGGCAGGATCCGTTGGGTCAGCTCCCTAGAGTGAGATCAGGGCGGTGAGGGCCTGCGGTCGGCCCCTTTAGGTCTCCTGAACGTGGGTCTGGTCTGTGGCCAGAAAGGGCAAAGCCTCTCCCCAGCCTAGAGGGCAGGGAGGTGAGACATTGTGTGGCTGACGGCTGCTCTCGGCAGTCTTCTGTCCCAGGAGGAAGTGGTGAGGTTTGCACAAGTTGGGGGGATGGACAGAGATGGGTGTGCTGGGTCAGAGGGGCCGACTGGAGAGAAGCCCCTTCTCTGTGGAGCTCTTAGCAGACACAGCAATAGGCGAAGGGTGTGGAGGGTGTGGGGAGTGAGTGGACGCATGCCCAGGTGACCATGTCCTCCGTTCTAGGCATTTTCTATGGTTACAAGGGGCTGCTGCTGCTGCTGGGTATCTTTCTTGCTTACGAGACCAAGAGCGTGTCTACAGAGAAGATCAACGACCACCGGGCTGTGGGCATGGCCATCTACAATGTGGCGGTGAGTCCCGGACACCCGGCGCTGACCCCAGCCTGCCTGGGAAGAATCAGGGCTGGGATCAGTGGGCAGAAGTCTTACCAAGTCTTTTAATGCCTTGGGTTTGTGAAGCACTTTATAGTGGGCAAAGCACGGTGCAGACACTATCTTACTGCTCTTCCCGAGACCACCCATGAGGCAGACGGTAGTGTCCCCCTAACAGGTGAGGAAGCAGAAACAGGGAGGTAGATGGCTTGTTTGTGGTTCCCTGGCTGGAATGGGAGTCAGCTTCCTGCCAGATTTCCCTGACATGATGCTCATGGACTTGGAATGTGCGTGTGTGAAGATCGCAGGACCTCTGCCTGGAGGGAGTTCACCTGGAGTGGGAAGTGGCTTGGGACCCTTCCGGATCTGGAGTTGAGGGTGGCCTTGAGTCTGGACCCTTTTCTGATGGGAAGTTCCCCTAGTACCTTCCTCATGGGCTCTCTCCTGGGGAAGGAGAGCCTGGAGGTCCCAAACAGGGTCCACCCACAGGTCCTGTGCCTCATCACTGCCCCGGTCACCATGATCCTGTCCAGCCAGCAGGATGCAGCCTTCGCCTTTGCGTCTCTTGCCGTAGTGTTCTCCTCCTATATCACTCTGGTCGTGCTGTTCGTGCCGAAGGTGAGGTGCTCCCCGCTCCTCTGTCCCCGCAGTCCACCCTTACTTCCCGGGACCCTCCTCCCACTGCCGCCCTTGGTTGGGCCCAGCTTAACCCCTCTTCGCTCCCTGTTTTCCACGGCACCCCACCGCCTGCTAGTCGTTGACAGTCTCACGCTCAACCCTTCGCCCCCAGATGCGCCGGCTGATCACTCGCGGCGAGTGGCAGTCGGAGGCGCAGGACACTATGAAGACGGGCTCGTCCACCAACAACAACGAGGAAGAGAAGTCCCGGCTTCTGGAGAAGGAGAACCGGGAGCTGGAGAAGATCATTGCCGAGGTGGGTGAGGGGCGTTGCCACAATCTGTGCGCGGGGATCACTCTCCCGCCCCAGCCCCCCTCTCGTCTGGTGCCTCTTCTTCACCTGCTGCCCCCTCTTTGCTCTTGGGCTCTCCTCCGTCTTTCCTGATGCCTCATTTTCATGTCTGCGGTCCATCCTGGCCTCCAGCCCCCGTCCTCCGCTCACACCCCGCCTCCCCCACGTTCTTCTCTGAGAGTCCCCCCTCACTGCCCCTTCTTCCAACCTCTCCCAATCTCTCTTCCTGCAGAAAGAGGAGCGTGTCTCCGAGCTGCGCCATCAGCTTCGGTCTCGGCAGCAGCTCCGCCCCCGGCGCCACCCCCCTACTCCCCCAGACCCCTCGGGGGGCCTGCCCAGGGGGCCCCATGAGCCCCCTGATCGGCTCAGCTGTGACGGGAGCCGGGTTCATTTGCTGTACAAGTGAGGGCCTGAGGGGTGGGGGAGGGGCTGGGAGGAAGGCCTCCTCTGTAAGTCTGGGGTCGTCCGGGTCCCCAGGACTGTGGGACCGGCGCGTTTTACAGCCTGCGCTGTCCGGTTTGTGCCTGGCTGCAGCTTCCCGGCCGTTGGCCCCGGCAGCGCGCCGCGCCCCTTGCCCGCCCGCTAGCGCCCTTCTCCGGCCACCTGGTCTCCTTCCGCCGGCCCGCCGCTCTCCCCTCTCCCCTCTCCCCTCTGGAGTTTCCCGCCTCCGCCCTGTGCGTGCTCACGCTTCCCCCCCCACGCTTGTGTGCATGCGTGCTCACGTGTGCTTTCCTCTCCTTCCTGTGCTCGCGTGTGCCCCTCGTCCTCGCCCCCTCCGGCGCTCGTGGCCGTCGCGCCCTTTGCCTGTCGAGCGGAGGCTTCCCCACCGGCGCAGCTCCGTGTTCACCCGTGCGTTCTCCCTGTGCGTGCTCGTGCTGCCTGGTACCCGCGCCTTTGCCCCTGAAACTCATTGTCTTCCAATGGAGCCTGCACATCGTTATGCACCTGCCCCGGTTCACACCCTCCCGTGCTTCTGCTTGAACCCCCTTTGTGCTCCTGTACTGCACTAGGCCCACGCTCCCAGGCCCCCTTCCCAGGACTGCTCCCTTTGGGTTTGTGTTTTCTGGGGGGAATTAAGGGAGAAGAAATGGGGGCAGGCTTGGAGACCTGCTTCCAGTAGACAGTTGGTGAGAATCCCAACCACGGGAAGGCCCCTGGACGGCCGACAGGCACAGACGGAACTATGGGGCAGGAGGTGGCGCCCCCTTCACGCCGTGGTGTCTCTTGGGGAGGGATCTCCCCCAGTCTCAATAAAGCAGTGAACAGTGTGACTTGGCGGCTTGTCCCTTGCTGTGAACAGATTGGGCTTCAGTCCAAGGAGGGAGGCTCGG
The DNA here is from genome assembly GCF_002007445.2 of Ailuropoda melanoleuca. NCBI lineage: Eukaryota > Metazoa > Chordata > Mammalia > Carnivora > Ursidae > Ailuropoda > Ailuropoda melanoleuca. The sequence goes on from NC_048222.1 coordinate 185,923, forward strand.
GGGTCTCCATGTTAGTGAAAAGGCTCGGGGTGCAGGGGTGGAAAGAGGTGTTGGGCTGGTCCACGGAGGGCCCTGCCAGGCAAAGCAGGACAGGGTTAGGCTGAGACAGGTGAGGGATGGCATTGGCGCTTCCAAGTGTGGCTCTGGTGCCCGCCGACCCAAACGTCCGTCACCACCACCTGAGAACAAGTTCCCTGATCTCTTCTCCGTGGCCTCATTTGTGAAGATGACACCGGACATCCTGCTCATAGCTGTCGTGCAGTCTGCATGCTGGGTGCAAGGCCGATGTTTGGACTGTCCCTGGCCCATGGAGATGTCATCTGTGCTAGCCATGGTCACTCCTGCGGAATGGACCCTCTGACAGTGGTGGGCACTTCCTGGGAGACCGGAGCACGTGGCCACTCAGCTGTGAGGACCCTCCCTCCTAAGAACCAACAAGAACAGGAAAATGGCTGGCTGCTGCTGGGGACAGTGGATAAGACAGCCCGTGAGACAGCCCCCCGGGTGCTTCCAGCCTGCAAAGTCTCTGAGAGCTCGGAGCAGCTGGGAAGGAAGTTACTGTGCAAGAAAAGAAGTAGTGAGTGGTCAGTGAGGGAAAGGAGACTTGCCCAGACTCTTAGAGATCTTCGTGTCCTTGTACAGAAGCGTTTCTTTGGAGCTGGACTTTCTCTTTCCCTTTGGCTCTGTTTGTTTTTTTCTTACATTCTCACATTGCAAAGGAGCTGAAAGGGCTGGGTGGGTCCTGTCATTTCATCATCTTGTTTAGCAGCCAGTTTCTGAAGGTCCCCGAGAGCTCCTGCAGGTTAAATGCTAGACCAGTGCTTGAAAACCGGTCCACTGTGACTGTTGGGCTCAGGCCAACAGGACACGATAGGAGTTCCCTTCTTCCCCCCGAGGCATATTCTCAAGAAAGTTGAAAATGCCCGTGGCGTGGATTTCCACGTGCAGCGTGGGAAATGAACACTTGGCTTCAGAACTGCCCCTGGTACAACCTAAAAGCCCAGAATCACCGCCTCCCACTTTCTTTGCACTTAGGTGGGGTGTAAAGCACAAAGGTTCAGAAGTCCTGCTGTGAGCCAGCATTTCTGTGGGAGCAGGAGTCAGGAAACAGCTGAAGGAGGGCTGGCTGAGGCCCCTGGGGGAGGGAGGTGGTGAGATGAGCGCTCAGCCACGCTTCAGCCCTGCCTCTGTTCAGACAGGACTCACCCACAGGCGAGCTCCTGCTCTCTGGTGACTTCGGAGGGCACTGGGGTCTGGACCGCCTGGGAGGCTGCAGTTGGCCTCTGCCCACGCACTCACCAACAGGGCATTTCGGAGCACTCTGTGCTATGTTGGTTTTATTACCTTTTCAATAAACGAGTTTTGATGGCGAACGCTGCTGGGGCAGGCGTTCCTCTGGGCCCTAGGCCTCACGGGACACGCGTTCTCCCCGTGGGAAGGCAGAGCAACGACGGAAGCCCGTCAAGTACAGAAACAAGGTAAGTGGGAGAGCAATCTGGAGTGTTGGGCTGGGCAGTCATCAGCTCCGAGGCTCTGGGCAGCCCTGTAAGGAAGGTGCTGTGTGCCCTGGTACGGAGACCGCAGCTCAGGGAGGGGAGCCCCTTGTCCAGGTCACAGCATTAATGAGGAGTGGAGTCCGCCATCAAGTCGTGTGTGTTGGGATTTCCTGCTGCAGAACCTGCCACCCAAAACACTAGTGAATTTTTATCTCCTGGTTTTTGTGGGTGAGGAACTCACACAGGATGGTGGGGAGATGCCCGGGAAGCTGAAGGCTGGGGGCTGGAGTCATCAGAAGGGTCTGAAGATGGGTGATGGCTGTCAGCTGAGACCTCAGTGGGCTGTCGGTGGAGCCCTATGAGTGGCCTTTCCGTGTGGCCTGGGATTCCTCATGACAGGGTGGCTGGGATCCCACGGGGTGTGTCCTGGGAGAGGGACGGGAGGGGAGCCAGCTTGGCTGACGGGTGTCCTTTACCTGGCATAGCCATGGGAGTCCCGAGGCATCACTTCTACCGAATCCCATTGGTCCAGGCAGTCGCAAGGCCTTGCAGGTTCCCGGGGAAGAAGCACAGGCCCGCGTCTTGGGACGAGCACCACATTGTAAAAAAGCACGAGGGTTGGGCCGAGAGGCTGTCACAGCTGCCTTGGGAAAGAACGCTCTGTCGCCTGTGCTGGCCTGCGGGGTCACCCACCTCCTCACATGGGGAGCCCGCACCCAGAGCCGGTCACCCAGTCCTGCCTCCTTGCTGGTGTCCAGACTCTTACTAGGGGCCTTTGCTTCAGGATGATTCAGGGCCAGCAGCCGTTCTATGCTAGCTTTGTCTGCCAACGGTGGACCCTCCCACCGCCCTTTGTAATTTCAGGCCACTAGGGACTGGTGTCTTTTGGGTTATTCACTCAGGCTTTTGGAGCCGGGAATTTTGTTTCTTTGCGCTGCATGGTCCATTAATGAGGGAAATCAGAGGACAGGCTCTCCCCTCCTCCAGATAGCAGTGATTTTCAAAATACTTCTCCAATATGACGTCCCCTTATATGGCCGCCTGGAGCGGGGAAGGAAAGGCTAGAGAGGTTCACAAGAGAAAGACAAACACGTTTTTTTGTTTTGTTTTTTAAGTTCTTATTTATTTGTCAGAGATGAAGAGCACACCAGCAGGGGGAGCGGCGGGCAGAGGGAGAAGCAGACTCCCGCTGAGCAGGGAGCCCGACGTGGGGCTCGATCCCAGGACCCTGAGATCATGACCTGAGCCGAAGGCAGACGCTTACCTGACTGAGCCCCCAGGTGTCCTGACAAACATGTTTTTGAACATTGATCACACAGACCTGGGGACACCCAGTGATGAGTGACTTGACGGGGCGGTTAGAGGTGGGGCCTAACCCTTTGAGGCCAAACAAAGGGAAGAGGTGGTTGAGGGGAGTTAAGGAAGAAAGTCCGGGAAGGAGTGATGAAGGTTTGCATAGTGAGGTTTGTACAGATTTCAGTTGATGACTTCACTGCTGACAGAGGGTGTGAAGTTTCCTCCTGGAGCTCAGGGAGGAATCACCTTTCCAAATGTGAATTTGCTTTGCCAAAGGAAGACTTGGCCTGGCTGTTAGAGTTTTTCCTGCTTGGCTGATCCTCAATGGCCTTAGCTCAAAATAATCCAAATGCCAAAGAGCCCTATTTGGGGGCCTTCCCTGGTACCCTCCAGGGGTGCGTGCTTAATTCCGCATTGGAGGAACAGGAGCCTGGCTCCACCAGGGGCTGGAAGGAGGCAGCGGGAGCTGGGCCCTGGGCGTCCGTGTCTGCTCAGGATGCAGTGAACCGTCAGAAGGGACTGGTGTCCATACTTGAGTAAGCAGCCCAAACCCTGAGCTCTCGAGTGCCATCCTTAAATGCTTCTAACTGAAGGCTGCACTAGGTGGGTAGGTAAGTGCCTGTCCTCGTGGGACCTAAATCGTACAGGCTTCAGGCATTTGTAAGGGATTTTTTTTCCAGTTTCATCCAGTTCAATAGCTTCCATGCACTCCTAACATAATCCCCACCTTCCTTCTCAATCATTCGGCTCCCTGGTGTAACTCCGTCGCCCACAGCGTCCCATCCTCATGATGGGGTTTTGGATCATAGGTGAGGGTCAGTGGGGTGAGGTCTGGAGCCGACGACCAAGAAGGAGTTCCTTTTTTTTTTTTTTAAGATTTTATTTATTTATTTATCTATTTGACAGAGAGACAGACAGCCAGCGAGACAGGGAACACAAGCAGGGGGAGTGGGAGAGGAAGAAGCAGGCTCCCAGTGTGGGAGCCTGATGTGGGGCTCGATCCCAGAACGCCGGGATCACGCCCTGAGCCAAAGGCAAACGCTTAATGACTGAGCCACCCAGGGGCCCCAAGAATTTGGTGCAAAATGTTGGGTTATTAAAGCATGGGGACAGGGCCCCTGGGCAGAAAGAGCTGGGGCCCTGGGTTGTGAGGGGTGGCTGATTATATACTATGGGGTTGGGGGGAGGTAAGGAAAAGGGAGGTTGAGAAAGTACTTTCATATGTTAAAGACGACGCACAGGATACCGGAGGCCTGGCCATTATCAAGTGATGGTTGTTTACCCCCTAGTAAGGCATTAGCATTGAGATGGTTGGGAACTTCCTGGAACCAGGAGTGGGGGTGAGGGAGGTTGCAGGGTGTAGGCTTATGCTTTGTCTTCAGCCAGCCTTCTGCTCCCTCATCACTACCCCTCCTGGTGACAAGCAGACCTGACAGGAAGACAGGGAGGGGACCTTGCAGGTGGGTACCGCTCTACTATCCCAGCAGGATGAGGGAGCCTTCTCATCCCCTGCCCCCAGCAGCCGCTCAGGCAGGGAGAAGACACCACACTTCGAATCCCCAGCTTAGCTGCAATGGACTGCTAGTTCCTTACAGCCTTCACCACTCACCCCTTTTGTCCTTAAAAAAAAGAAAAATGTGCCCCTCCTGTTTCCTGCACGTGCCTACCATTTTGCTGCACCTTGTTTGTCCCAGATTACGATTCTTTTTTTTTTTTTTCCTGGTTAAACCCATCTTGTGCTGGTGAGATAAATGGCAGTTTTTACTCATAAGGCTAACAGCCTCGAGCTCAGTTACTTAAGCTGGAACTACGTCTCTGGCCCTCTCCATCCTCCCTGCCCACTTTGAGGATTACGATTAAGTTTAGCATAGATTTTCCCTGAAGTTTTGAGTTGATAACTTCACACATAGAATTAATTCCAATTGAGATGCTAGTTCTAAAGCCTATGTTAAACCGTTCATTCAACTCATCAGGTTTCGTTAGAACGGTTTCTTTGAGACTGCTTCATATAATTGTCTGCTGTAGTCCCGCACCAGACTTCTCTGCGCACAGAGCTGAAGCACAGGTGCCGGTGACAGAAAAGGTAGAGGGGGTTGTGAGAAAAAGAAACTACATAATTGATTGGAAAGTGGGATTAGGGTTAGCGATACTTGTAGGGATGAGATTAGGGTGTTAATACCAGACAGGGATCTACATTAAGACCAGGACATAGTCTAATAGGCTGAGGAAACACTGAGACGACTGCACGTGGATGGCTGGGAGGATGAGGGCGAGCACAGTGAAGGCTGCTGTTGTGAGCTGATGCAGGAAGAATGTTCCGGCAAAGCCATTTGTGGTGGGACTAGAATAGAAGTAGGATTTTCCCGTTTTCTTATTTCATCAGATGCACCAAAGATAATGTGGTGTTGTCATTGCCGTGGAAAAGCTGGGAGACAGCATGTGTGCGATTAGGACCCCCAGAAAGCTATACACATTCTTTGGAGAGATTCATTCATTCACTCATTCATTCATTCATAGAATTAATTGGGTGCCGATTTTCTGCAACATTTTGGCCCTTGCTTTCTGTGAGTCTGAAATCTAGTGGGGGATCTAAGCCAGGAACACATGCCATGAGCCGTAACAATACTTCTTCCAAGCAGTCACTGTTTCTTGATCACGTGGGATGCTTTGAGGCATTTGATAAACTTTTTTTTAAAGATTTTATTTATTTATTTGACGGAGAGAGAGAGACAGCCAGCGAGAGAGGGAACACAGCAGGGGGAGTGGGAGAGGAAGAAGCAGGTTCCCAGCGGAGAAGCCCGATGTGGGGCTCGATCCCAGGACTCCGGGATCACGCCCTGAGCCGAAGGCAGGTGCTTAATGACTGAACCACCCAGGCGCCCCTTCATAAACTTTTATTCCCAGGAAGGAAACCTCCTTTGGCTGCAAAATCAGATTAGATATATTTCTGGATTGTGATGATTTCCTCAAAGTTTACTGAGAAGCTGAGACATCTTACCTGGGCGGTGGAAGTACTGTTTCTCCCAAAAGACAGGATTAAGTACACAGAGACTTGACTCGGCCTCCTGGGGACAGATCACTGGCAAAGCTGCTGCTTAAACTCCGTGTCTTACTTGTGCTTCCCAGAAAGCTAGGATCCGCTTCATGGTGTGACAGCGATTAAGTAAATCAAGCTGTGTAAATCACTTTAAATGGTACCTGGAGTGCCCTAATCAATACACAAATATCCATGATGACACCAGTCCCGCACTCCGCTCAGACAGATGTAAACGGTGACATTGTCATCACAGATGACATCAGCGGGCCTCAAGAGGGGCCAGACGCAGTGCCACACTCCGCTGCTGGACGCTGCCAGAGCCCCGCTGGGGGCGCCTGGTCGCCGCGGTGCGGGTGCTCCTGGCTCCAAGATTGGCCTGCAGCTCCTGGGTGCCCAGAGGAAGACGCCCACACCGAGGTGACCCGTGGACGCCGGGGGCAGGAATGTCTGCACCGAGGTGACCCGTGGACGCCGGGGGCAGGAATGTCCGCACCGAGGTGACCCGTGGACCCCGGGGGAAGGAATGTCCGCACCCAGGTGACCTGTGGAGTGGGGACTGGGAGTAAGATGCAGGTGCTGATGTGACCCGTGGTGTGTGTGTGTGGGTGGAGAAATGCAGGCACTCAAGTGACCCACCCCTCTCTCTCCTGAGGCTCCTCTGTTCCCAAGCGTATGGTGCGGGGACACTTGAGTGCCATAAGAGAGGTTGCATGGCTTGGGTCTTAGGTCTAAAGTGCATGTTCTTGGTCTGGTTTCGGAGCTTGTCTGGCCTCTGCTCCCCTCTCCTGCTGTCATTCGGGAGGATGAACTGGATGGACAATGCGAAACCCACAGAAGGAAGTGGGAAAAACTGGAGGGAGAAGCAAAATGATGTGGCGGGGATCAGAAATGGGGGTGAATCTGTTAGGACAGATGGTTAGGCACATCACGCTGGAGGCAAAGACCATTAAAGACAAACTAGAGCAAAAGGAAATACTCAGTCTGAAATCTCTCCTGTCCTCAGCCCACTTCCAGGCTCTGCCTTACTGGTAGGGCACGCACAAACGCACACACATGCACACACACGGCTGTCATCCACCGGCATGGCATGGTGGGGGAGGGACAGGCATGGGGAACACAGGCTTCCTGCCAATAGCATGAGGACCTCCTCTGGACTGGAAAGCACATGGACCAGTTCTCAGCTCCCCCTTGTGTCCCCGTCCTTCCCCAGCAAACTCCTGAAGGCCCTCTTAACTTCCTTATTCCTCAGGGTGTAAATGAGAGGGTTAAGGGCTGGAGTGCCCACAGCATAGAAGAGACCAAAGAACTTGCCCCTTTTGGGAGTATAGGAATTTTGGAGCTGGAAGTAGACAGCAGTGACTGAGCTGTAGACGAGTGTGACCCCTGTGAGATGGGAGGAGCAGGTCCCAAATGCCTTTTTCTACCCTTTTGTGGAGTTAATTGTCAGCACTGCCCAGGCAATGGCACACTAAGAGACAAAGATGAGGCCGAGGAGCACGACCAAGATGAGGATGCTGGCAGCAGCCATCTGGATCTCATTGGAGGACAGTCTGATGAGAGCTGGGACCTCACATAGTCATCCACCTGCCGGTGGGGACAGAAGGGCAGGCGGAGAGTAGGTGGTGTGTGAACTACCGGCTCCAGCAGACTGATGACCCAGGCTGTGGATGCTGGCGGCCGGCATAGGCGGGGACAGATGATGGTGGTACAGCAGAGGGGCTGGCAGCGGTCGAAGGCTATCACTGTCAGGAGGATGCATTCAGTGGTCCCCAGGAACAGAAAGATGAAGAGATGAACAGAGCAGCCAAGGAAGCTGGTGGTCTTTGGGCCCCAGGGGTTGACCAGCATCTGCAGGATGGAACTTGTGGTGAAGCAGAGATCCAAGAAGGACAGGTTAGAGAGGAAAGAATACACTGGGGAGTGGAGCCTGGGGTCCCACACGGACAGCAGAATGATGAGCGTGTTGCCCACCAGAGTCAGAAGGTAGGAAATAAGGACAATCACAGAGTATTCTTTCAAGTCCTGGGTGTTCAGAGAAGCCCAGAAGGAGGAAGCCCCCAGGCGAGCTCTGGCTGGCCATGGTGTGTTCCTGCCTTGGTCTGGAGGGATGAGGACAGCATGTTCTGAGCCGTCATCCGGAACCTCACCTGGTACTGGTCAGGTCAGAGCAGGTGCACCTTTCTCGTCCCCTGTTCCCACCAGTGTCTTTTGCCAGGCACACCACCCCCAGCGGTTCCTTCCCTTCCTGTCCCTCCTGGTCAGTGGTCTAGCAGGTGTGGGGGCAGCAGGACATGCTGGTAGATGGACGGAGCTGTGTGCTGGGGCCTTGGGTGATGGCCGAGCATAAAGGAGGCTGGTGGAAAGCATGCAGGCGTGAGCTGAGTAATACTTCAGCACCCCATGTATGGAGTGCCTCTGTCCTGAGTGCTGTTCTAAGTGTTGCATTGTCCCTACGCATTTGTTGGTAGAACCTGCAAAGTCATGTATTTTTTGGATTTTCAGATTATAAGCGTGTGTGTTTTATTGTAAGGGAGCTTTAGAGACAGAATGTTATATCTGTGAGAGAGGTTTTCCCTTTGTGTCTAGCGACCCCATGCACAGAGCAGTTTGGTTGCCCAGGTTGCTGAGCCAGCTCTCTGGCAGGGGGGTTGGTCCCCATGATCAGTCGCTGTCCTGGGAAGCTTACAGGTAGGAGGCAAGCATGGCCCCAAGTACATTAAAATTGTTGAGGAGTTCACAGAAGCATTATCAAAGACCCCAAGCCTTCAGGGTCAGGAATACCACACACTGAGGGAGGGAATAGGGTCTATAATAAGGTGAAGGACCAATTTGGGTAGATATATCAGGGAAGGCATCCTAGAGGAGGTGACTGTATGTTTTCTATAAAAAAGAGGAGCATTGGGTATAGAAGGCCAAGTCAGAGATGAGGCAGGAGACTGAGGCCACTGGCACCTCCCTGGCCTTAGCCAACGGCAGCCCCAGGGAGGGCTTGGGGTGGGGCCTGCTGGCAGTGCCTGGGCAGGGTGGCCCTAGCATCTCCAGACACAGGTGCCCATCCTGTTGCATCTGCTTTTCCTAGAGACTTCTGCTTCTGTGTCTTCCCTGGTTGGTTCTTTTTCCCCCGTGCTTTTCACCCTTACAGGACGTATTTTAAATTTTTGTCATGTATTTATACATTTCAAAAAGTGTGAGTAAAGCACATCTCTACAGTTTAATGAGTAAGAAAGTCACCCCTGGCATGACCACGAAGAACTGAACACATGTTTCAAGTATCTTAGATGGTCCTGCATGTCCACACCCCAGAGGGAAGCACCATGCTGCATTTCTAATTATTCCTTTGTTTTCTTTCTGGAGATAGAGTTTACATAGACCCTTTTTAAAGTGTATAATTGAGTGGTTTTTAGTATATTCACTATTGAGCCACCAATACTATCAGCCTCCAGAACATCTCATCACCCCAAACAAAACCTCATGCCAATGAACAGTCCCCCTTCTTTTGCTTTCTTTGTGATATTCAATCACTGTGACCTAAACAGTAGCCAGCTGTTTTTGTTATTCCCCAACTCTCGTCCTAATCACTTTGTTTGCACTTCTGAATTTCTCATTCTCCTGGTGCTCCCCTCCCTCCTTCCCGAGTCTCTGTAGATGGCCTCCCCTTAGCGACCCTTCACCTTTTCTCCCTCGTCTCCATCTTCTCCACACTCTCTCATTTACCATTTTGTTCCTGGCTCTTCCCCCCGACACGGTCATTCAGTGGTTTCTGCATTTATTCATTTCTTGGACGGCAGGAGCCCGCAATGTGCTGGGAGCCATGGTATGGGTGGGGGGCCCACTTAAAGGAGTTTGTGATGATTCAGAGCTGCCTGCTACCGCTCTTAGTAGCTAGCATGTGTGGAGTGGTTCCTCCATGCCTCACAGCTACCCAGTCACCTGGATGTCACAGCAGCCCTGCAGACAACATGCTCTTATCCCAACTGTATAAGAAGTAAACAAGTTTTAGAGGTTAAGAAACGTGGCTAAGGTCAGCAAATGAGTAGGTGCCAGGGCCGGGAGTGTAGACCCTGGTTAACTTCCACTCTGGTGTTCCCCTGTTGGGGGCCAGGTAGAAGCTGATGTCTCTTAGGAGAAGAACAAACTTTCTACTTACCCTCAGTCAGATTAAAATGCCCTCTACCAATGGATAGAGCATGTTAACAAAAGAAGAGACAAGAACCATATGATCCTCTCAGTTGATGCAGAAAAAGCATTTGAGAAAATTCAGCATCCTTTCCGGATTAAGACTCTTCAGACTGTAGGGATAGAGGGAACATTCCTCAATATCATAAAAGCCATTATGAAAAGCCCACAGCGAATATCATTCTCAGTGGGGAAAAACTGAGAGCCTTTCTCCTAAGGTCAAGAACACAGCAGGGATGCCCACTGTCACCACTATGGTTCAACATAGTACTAGAAGTCCTAGCCTCGGCAATCGGACAACAAAAAGAAATAAAAGGCATCCAAAATTGGCAAAGAAGAAATCAAACTCTCACTCTTCCCAGATGACATGATACTTTATATGGAAAACCCAAAAAAACTCCACCTCCAAATTACTAGAACTCATACAGCAATTCAGCAACGTGGCAGGATACAAAATCAATGCACAGAAATCAATTACGTTTTCATACACTAACATGGAGGCTGAAGAAAGAGAAATAAAAGAATCCATCCCATTTTCAATTAAAACAAAATCCATAAGGGGCGCCTGGGTGGCACAGTGGTTGAGCATCTGCCTTCGGCTCAGGGCGTGATCCCGGCGTTATGGGATCGAGCCCCACATCAGGCTCCTCTGCTGGGAGCCTGCTTCTTCCTCTCCCACTCCCCCTGCTTGTGTTCCCTCTCTCACTGGCTGTCTCTCTCTCTGTCGAATAAATAATAAAATCTTAAAAAAAAAATCCATAAGATACCTAGAAATAAACCTAACCAAAGAGGTAAAGGATCTGTACTCTAAAAACTACAGAATACTTATGAAAGAAATTGAGGAAGACATGAAAAGATGGAAAAATATTCCATGCTCATGGATTGGAAGAATAAACATTGTGAAAATGTCTGTGCTGCCCAGAGCAATCTACACTTTGAATGCATTTCCTATCAAAATACCACCGACATTTTTCACAGAGCGGGAACAAACACCTAAAATTTGTATAGAACCAGAAAATACCCTGAATCACCAGGGGAATGTTAAAAAAGAAAATTAAAGCTAGGGGAATTATAATGCCTGACTTTAAGCTGTATTACAAAGCTGTGATCATCAAGACAGCATGGTATTGGCACAAAAACGGACACATAGATCAGTGGAACAGAATAGAAACCCCAGAAATGGACCCTCAACTTTATGGTCCAGTAATCTTTAACAAAACAGGAAAGAATATCCAATGGAAAAAAGACAGTCTCTTCAGTAAATCGTGCTGGGAAAATTGGACAGCTATATACAGAAGAATGAAACTGGACCGTTCTCTTACACCATACACAGAGATAAACTCGAAATGGATGACAGACCTCAATGTGAGACAGGAACCCATCCAAATCCTAGAGAAAATAGGCAGCAACTTCTTCCACCTTGGCCACAGCAAATTCTTTCAAGACAGGTCTCTAAAAACAAGGGAAACAAAAGCAAAAATGAACTTTTGGGACTTCATCAAGATAAAAGGCTTTTGCACAACAAAGGAAACAGTCAACAAAACTAAGAGGCAGCCCACAGAATGGGAGAAGATATTTGCAATTGACATTACAGATAAAGGGCTAGTATCCAAGATCTATAAAGAACTTATAAAACTCAACACCCCAAAAACAAATAATCCACTCAAGAAAGGGGCAGAAGAAACGAACAGACATTTCTCCAAAGAAGACATACAAATGGCCAACAGACACATGAAAAAATGCTCCACATCACTAACCATCAGGGAAACACAAATCAAAACCATAATGAGATACCACATTACACTAGTTAGAATGGCAAAAATTAACAGGCAGGAAACAAGTGTTGGCGAGGATGTGGAGAAAGGGCATCCCTCTTACATCGTTGGTGCGAATGCAAGTTGATGCAGCCATTCTGGAAAACAGTGTGGAGGTTCCTCAAAAAGTTAAAAATAGAGCTACCCTATGACCCAGCAATTACACTACTAGATATTTACCCCAAAGATATGATGTGATGAAAAGAAGGTGCACCTGCACCCCAATGTTCATAGCAGCAATGTCCACAGTAGCCAAACTGTGGAAGGAGATGAGATGCCCTTCAACAGATGGACAGATAAAGATACGGTACACACACACACACACACACACACACCACACGCTCAATGAAATATTACTTAGCCATCAGAAAGGATGAATACCATTTGCATCAACGTGGGTGGAACTGGAGGGTTATTATGCTGAGTGAAATAAGTCAATCAGAGAAAGATAATTACATGCTTTCACTCATATGTGGAATATAGGAAATAGCACAGAGGATCATAGGGTGAGGGAGGGAAAACTGAATGGGAAGCCATCAGAGAGGGACAAAAACCATGAGAGACTCTTAACTATAGGAAACAAAGTGAGGGCTGCTGGAGGGGAGGTGGGTGGGGCAATGGTGTAACTGGGCAATGGGCATTAAGGAGGGCATGTGTTGTGGTGTGCACTGGGTGTTACACGCAGCTTAAGGAATTGTTGAACACTACATCAAAAACTAATGATGTACTATATGTTGGCTAACTGAACGTAATTTAAAAAAATGAAATTTAACTGGGAGTAGTAAAAGTGAATATGATTTTATTAAACTTTTTAAATATTTAAGCAAAATTTGAATATGTTTAAAAAAACTTACTGCCTTTGGAAGGCTGAGAGATTTGTTGTAAATTCTTTGGTTTAGTCCTGCTTATTAATATCTGTATACCCCAAATAATACTTTTAATCCATAGCACTAGTATATCGTAATTTATAAGTTAATTGATAGATCATTAAGCATAGTCTGGTTGTCTGTGAGTATGGATGGGCTGAGGTTAACAAAATAAGAAATAAGCAAGGGTATGAAGTGTGTTTTGGAATTTCCAACATTTCATGCTAAAGGTCCTGAACTTTTACCCATCTTGAAGACAGATTACCACCTCTTTCACCATTTCCTTCATTAAAGATAGTAGAAGGGAAGTAGGGTCCTGATGATGATGTTTGGTTGATTTGCGGTCCTTATTCCAACTACCGAGTCCTAGAACTTTTGCTTCCACATAATGCTGTTATTGTCATTCATTAACATGCTCAGTAGAGGTGGATCTTTTAAAAGTCTTTGTATTTGTCTGTTGCAGAATCAGCATCTTTCTGCCCATCAATTTCATTTTCTACTTCATATGTAATAGTATTACAATTCTGCCTTTCACTTTAATTTGGTTTTTCTTTTTGTTTTGCTTTGGCTTGATTTTTCATTTTACAATCCCATGCTATCATGTAAATATCAATATTGATGAAGAAATGAAATTCATTTGTAATATAAAGATGTAAACCCTATTATCTTTTCTTTTGAATGATTTATTAAAAATGTTAAGGGGGGAAAGAAAAAACAACCCCTCCTCTGCCGCCAGTCGATGGCAGAACTCCCCACTGGGGCCTCCCTGTGGACAAGAGAAGAGGTACCGGAAAAGAGTGGGCATCCTGGAATGGGCTGTTCCGTCTGTGGTCTCACGGAGGGTTGATAGCCCTTCCTGCCAGGCACTTCTCCAGGCACACGGACATGGGTTGTGCTGGCGTTGGCTCATACTGGCTCCTGACTGTTAAATTTTGGGGACTTTTGTGAGAGAGAATTAACCATTGGTAGCTTGGACCAGCCACTGTGGGAATATTTACGCAATGGAAGTTGGCCAGTCCTTCAATCGGGGGGTGTATCTCTCCCAACCAAGGTGGTTGTCAAACACCAGCACGCCTCTGATCACCCACATGGTGACTGTGCAGCCTCCCCCTTTGATGCACAGAATCTGAAGCAGAGAAAGATTAAATCCCTTGCCTCAGACAGGCCAGTCAGTGAGCACGAGACCCGGTATTTGAACCTAAGTGGGCTGGCTGCAGGGGCTGTGTGCCAACGTCAGCCCTCCACGTCCCTGCAGGGGAGGTGAGGCCCCAGAGGTCAGAAGCCCCTGCTTGTGAACAACCTTTGCCCTTGGGCTGGGCAGAGGTAGGCTGTTTGAGGGGCACGGGACTTAGAAGGGTTGATCTGGTGCTCGAGGGAGCGATTGCATGACTGCCTTCCCATGGAGAGAAAGAGCTCATTAATTTTATTAAGACCCTAGGGTCCCACAGTCCACAGACAATCAGTCCCTGATATTGTAGAGAGGCAGGGGACTAGCTAGGGGAACTGTGCCAGCAGTCGCTATCCCTGTGGTAGGTAAAGAGGTCCCCCACTGCTGCTTTCTGTCAGGAAGAACAAGGTGGTGTCCTCTTTACCACTCCAGAGACTCCCCCAGGCTTCTAGATATTCCTTCAAGTCTCTGATCCAGCCATGTAGGATCCCACTTTTTAAAGTGCTCAACTTCCTTCTGCTCCATCGACTTCCCTCTGAGTTGGACCTGACTGCAGCACAAGATTACAAAACCCTAGTGATGAGGTTGTGGGATATCGGTGAGGTTCAGTGGGGTGGAGTCCGGAGCCAATGACCAAGAAAGAATTCTTGAGACGTCTTTGGTGCAAAACGGTGGTTTATTAAACCACGGGGACAGGATCCCTGGGCAGAAAGAGCTGCTGCCCCGGGTAGTGAAGGATGGCTGATTATATACTATGGGGTTGGGGGAAGGTAAGGAAAAGGGTTGAGGTTGAGAAAGTACTTCCATATGTCAAAGAAGACTCGCAGGACACCGGAGGCCTTGCTATTGTTGAATTCAGGTCGTTGACCGTCTAGAAGGTGTTAATAGTGAGACAGTTGGGAGCTTCCTGGGAGAATGTTACTTTCCTCCTATCACGTGTCCTTGTCAATGGGCTTCAGGTTTAGAAGAAATTCCATTTTATTTACATTTCCTTCTGCTTCAGCCTCCCTCAATTTTATGGAGGGGGTGGTAACGTTAGGGCTCCAGGAAACTGAATTATGGGTCTCTGGAAGTTT
>NC_048222.1:200951-214447 GCF_002007445.2 Ailuropoda melanoleuca
TCGGTGCCCTCCTTCATGCCCATCCGAGAGTTACAGGGTAGATTTATTTTTATTTATTTATTTTTTTGTTTATTTATTTATTTATTTATTTATTCAGCATGTGTTAAACTACATTTTTTACTTTAGTCCTCAGAAAGGCAGTTCAATTACTGTGGAGTCCTTGGTACAAGACAAATAAGCAGCACTATATCCATCAGGTTGCTTTATATTTTATTTTATTTCTTTTCTTTTTTTAAATTTAAATTCCATTAGCCTTTGTAAAGTACATCATTCGTTTTTGGTATAATGTTCAATGATTCATTAGTTGCGAATAGCATCCAGTGCTCATCACTTCACTTGCCTTCCTTAATGCCCATCTCCCAGTTATCCCATCCCCCAACTCCCTTTCTGCAACCCTCAAAAACTAATGATGTACTGTATGTTGGCTAATTGAACATAATTTTAAAAATACGGTAGCTTTTTAAAACTTAAAACAAAACCAGTGGTTTGGCTATAAATCTTGAAAACCAAATACCATTTGGTAATTCCTGTAGGAAGATGATACTGGTAAAGAAAACCAAACCAAACAGAACATGTGTTTAATTTGCTTTGATTGACTTAGTTAATGACATATTGAAGATACATCAAGACTTTTCTTTTAAATATCATTACTGTTTTTTGAGTAGAATTCGTTTTTAATGTTGAAAAGAAAACAGGTCCATATCCTTTAATTTATCACTCTTAGTGGTGAGTAATAACGTTGATGAATCACGGGTGGGAGAGACTCTCAAGTAATACAGTAGAGGTAGGCTTCTCTTCTTCCTCTGCTTTTTAAAGGCAGTTAAAGGTGTACATATAGAGGGAATAACTTCTAAAATTGTGATTTATAGACTGCCAGCCAATGAGAATTCTTAAGGGGAACAGTTAGGTTAAATAGTATTAGAACATCTAATCACTGAAGCAGATAGAACTAGGGTCTGAAAATAGCATGATTCATGCAAGGGGTGTTCTAATGAATTGTCGGAACAAATTACTGATAAAAATCATTGATTGGTACATGTTAATTTTGCTTTAAAAACTTAATTTAATATGAATATTTGTCATTAGTACGGGTATTATAAAAATAAACTTACGTATGATTTTTTCGATTAATAATAATTAATAATATTAATATATTTTTCTCATAATCACTTGACCGACTTATTGCACACATCACTCTCCCCATCACCACTTGAAGTAAGTCTACTTTGCATATGTTACCTCAGAGTGGAAGACATGTTCAGTCGAAGCTAGTCAGCTATAGATAGGGACAGTAGTAGCCTCGGGACAATTTATTTTCAAGTGGTATCTTAGAAACTCATGACATTTATAGCTGCAATTCAGATATTCGTTGTAGTTTTTCACCTCTTTTAAGATCTGGATGTAATTGATCTAGGTCTTATTAAATGGATTATAAAACTAAGAAAATAGATGTGCAGGATTTCCCCTCGGCTCCTGAGTGCATTACCGTCATGTGGTCTGCTGTACTTGGATTCCCTCTCTGCAGATTTTGTTTTCTTCTCTCATCTTCCTTTTAATCTCTCACTGGACATGAACACGGATATGAGGTACAGTCCCATGTCCTTGAACCTATCCACAAGGAAGGCTCACGTATGTAACAGAATTTTTATTAAATATTACATAATTAATCATTCTAATATTAAATCATGTGATGGGATCACTTCACGTATCACAGAAACTTTACAAAAAGTGAAAACAGGGACTCCTTCTGCCTCCCTGGAAATCTTACCATTTGGAATACCTCATGTAGCACTCCAATCTTTCAACATATAAATGGCTGTCTTTGTTCAAGTCTATCAAAGTATAATTTACATACGACAGAATCCATCCATTTAAAATGTACATTTCAGGGGCGCCTGGGTGGCACAGCGGTTAAGCGTCTGCCTTCGGCTCAGGGCGTGATCCCGGCGTTATGGGATCGAGCCCCACATCAGGCTCCTCTGCTATGAGCCTGCTTCTTCCTCTCCCACTCCCCCTGCTTTGTGTTCCCTCTCTCGCTGGCTGTCTCTATCTCTGTCAAATAAATAAATAAAATCTTTAAAAAAAAAATAAAATAAAATGTACATTTCAATGAGTTTTGACAAATGAATACTTAAACCTGTGGTTTCTTGTGTTGTTAATTTTAGCCATTCTGACAGGTGTGAGGGGGTGTCTCATCGTGGTTTTGATTTGTATTTCCCTGATGGTGAGTGACATTGATTGTCTTTTCATGTTTCTGTTAGCCATATGAATTCCTTCTTTGGAAAATGGTCTATTCATGTCTTGTGTCCACTTCTTGACTGGATCATTAGGTTTTCTGGGGGTCGAGTTTAATAAGATCTCTATAGATTTCGGATACTAACCCTTTATCAGATATGTCATTTGCAAATATTTTCTTTTTTTAAAAAGATTTATTTATTTATTTATTCGACAGAGATAGAGACAGCCAGCGAGAGAGGGAACACAAGCAGGGGGAGTGGGGAGAGGAAGAAGCAGGCTCATAGCAGAGGAGCCTGATGTGGGCTCGATCCCATAACGCCGGGATCACGCCCTGAGCCGAAGGCAGACACCCAACTGCTGTGCCACCCAGGCGCCCCTGCAAATATCTTCTATTCGCTAGGCTGCCTTTTAGTTGTGTTGATTGTTTCCTCCACTGTACAGAAGCTTTTTATCTTGATGAAGTCCCAATAGTTTATTTTTGCTTTTGTTTCCCTTGCCTGTGGTGACGTGTCTAGTGAGAAGTTGCTGCAGTCGAGGTCACAGAGGTTGCTGCCTGTGTTTTCCTCTAGGATTTTGATGGATTCCTGTCTCACATGAAGGTCTTTGCTCCATTTTGAGTTTATCTTTGTGTATGGTGTAAGAAAGTGGTCCAGGGGCGCCTGGGTGGCACAGCGGTTAAGCGTCTGCCTTCAGCTCAGGGCGTGATCCCGACGTTATGGGATCGAGCCCCACATCGGGCTCTTCCTCTATGAGCCTGCTTCTTCCTCTCCCACTCCCCCTGCTTGTGTTCCCCCTCTCAGTGGCTCTCTCTCTCTCTGTCAAATGAATAAATAAAATCTTTAAAAAAAAAAAAGAAGCAGAAGAAAAAAAGAAAGTGGTCCAGTTTCATTCTTCTGCATGTTACTGCCCAGTTTTCCCAACACCGTTTGTTGAAGAGACTGTCATTTTTCCACTGGCTATTCTTTCCTGCTTTGTTGAAGATGAGTTGGCCATAGAGCCGAGGGTCCATTTCTGGGTTGTGTATTCTGTGCCACTGTCCTACGTGTCTGTTATTGTGCCAGTACCACACTGTCTTGGTCACTACAGCGAACCGGGATGCCTCCAGTTCTGTTTTTCTTTTTCAAGGTTGCTTTGGCTATTTGGGATCTTTTCTGGTTCCATAAATATTTTAGGATTGCTAGTTTTAGTTCTGTGAAAACTGCTGGTGGTGTTTTGGTAGAGATTGCATGAAATGTGCAGATTGCTTTGGGTAGTATAAACATTGTAACCATGTTTGTTCTTCCAATCCATGAGCGCGTAATGTTTTCCTATTTGATTGTGTCCACTTCAGTTTCGTTCATAAGTGTTGTATAATTTTCAGAGTACAGATCTTTTATCTCTTTGGATAGGTTTGTTCCTATGAATGTTATCGTTTTTGATGCAATTGCAAATGGGATTGATTCCCCAGTTTAATTTTCTGCTTCTTCATTATTGGTGTATAGAAGTGCAACAGATTTCTGCACATTGATTTTATATCCTGCAACTTTGCTGAATTCATATATTAGTTCTAGGAATTTTTTGGTGGAGTTTTTGGGTTTTCTACATAGAGTATCTTGTCATCTGCAATCATGAACATTTGACTTCTTCTTGCTTCTTGATTTGGAGGCCTTTTATTTCTCTGTGTTGTTTGATTGCTGAGGCTAAGATTTCCAGTACTATATTAAATAGTCACGGCGAGAGTGGAAATCCTTGTCTTGTTTCTCACAAGGAAAGACTCTCAGTTTTTCACCATTGAAGGCGATATTAGCTGTGGATCAGAAATGATTGATATAGAATAAAAAAATGAACGAAAAGAGATTAACGAAACTAAGAGCTCATTCTTTGAAAGAATTAATAAAATGGATAATTCCCTAGCCAGACTCATCAAAAAGAAAAGAGAAAGGACTTTTACTTTTTAATGGTGTCTTTCAAAGCATAAGTTTTTAACGTTAATGAAATACAATGTGTTATTTCTACAAAGAAGCCTGCTTGGGGTGCCTGGGCAGTGCAGTGGTTAAGCGTCCGCCTTTGGCTCAGGGTGTGATCCCGGCGTTATGGGATCGAGCCCCACATCAGGCTCCTCCTATGAGCCTGCTTCTTCCTCTCCCACTCCCCCTGCTTGTGTTCCCTCTCTCGCTGGCCTGTCTGTATCTCTGTCGAATAAATAAATAAAATCTTTAAAAAAAAAAAAAAAGCCTGCTGACATTTTGATGGGGATTGCATTGAATTCATAGACCAGTTTGGGAGGAAGTGACATCTTGGCAATATTGAGAATTCTGATCCATGAACATAGAATATATATTTCCAATCTTTTATATCTTAATTTCTCTCAGAAGCGTTTGAAGTTTGTATCATGAAGATCTTGTACGTATTTTGCTAAATTCATCCCTGGTTTTGCATGCCCTTGTGATGAGGTCGTAGAATATAGGTGAGGTTCAATGGGGTGGCGTCCGGAGCCGACGACCAAGAAAGAATTCTTGAGGCGTCTTTGGTGCAAAATGGTTTATTAAAGCACGGGGACAGGACCTGTGGGCAGAAATAGCTGCCGCCCCGGGTTGTGAGAGATGGCTGCTTATATACTATGGGGTTGGGGAAGTTGAGGAAAAAGGGAGGCTGGGAAAGCACTTTCATATGTCAAAGAAGACTCGCAGGACACCGGAGGCCTTGCTATTGTCAAGTGAAGGTCGTTGACCCTCTAGAAGGTGTTAACACTAAGACAGTTGGGAGCTTCCCTGGAAAATGTTACTTTCCTCCTATCACGTGTCCTTATCAACGGGCTGCAGGTCCAAAAAAAATTCTGTTTTATTTACACTTCCTTCTGCCTTAGCTTCCCTCAATTTTATGGAGGGGATGGTAATGTTAGGGCTTCAGGAAACTGAATTGTGGGTCTCTGGAAGTTCGGCTATTGATAAGGAAGCTTCCTCCTTGTACATCACCAGGATATGTGTAAACTGAGGGAGACTCAGGCCTCCCAGGATTGTGATCTGTGTCAGTTAATCATTTGTTTTTCTTTTCCTTAGCTTTTGGGCAGCCAGGGGTGCCTGAGGAATGTCCCGTACATCCCACGTTGGGGGGGTTGCGGGGTGTCAGTTTCTGCTTTGTCTTCAGCCAGCTTTCTGTTCCCTCATCAATTGTATCCAAATGCCATTACAAATAGCATACAAATAAAATTGAGGGTTTTTAATAATGGCCCTATATCCTACGAGGGCACTACGTGTACAATTTGTTTGGGTAGCTTTTAAATCAACTACTTAGGATTTTCTATGTACATGATTATGTCATCCACAAATAAAGACTTTTAGTTCTACTTCTCCAGTTGTTATGCCTTTTACTTCCCTGTCTTGCCCTGTTGCACGGGCTATGAACTCCAAGTTAAAAACAAATATAAGAATTGGGAAGAGAAATTCTTGTCTTGTTTGCAGTCTCAAGGGAAAAGTATTTAGTCTTTTACCAATAATTCTGTTATTAGCTGTATTTTATTCGTGTCCTCTATCAAGTTCTATCCTTGGCTTGCTGGGAGTGTTTATCATGAAAGTGTATGAAATTTTGTCCACTGCTTTTTCTGCATTTCTTGAGCTGACCTGATGGTTTTTCTTCTTTATTCTATTAAATGGTGACGTTCACTGATTGATTTTCATAAGTTAAACTAACTTTGCCTCCTGGGGAAAGAAAATCCAACTTGATCATGGCTTCACCGTCCTTTTCGCCTCATGCTAGGTTTCATTTGCTGATCTTTCAGTAAGAATTTTTTCATCTATAATCACTAGTGATGTTAAATAGTTTTTTTTTTTTCTCATGACGCCCTTGTCTAGGTTCCGTACAAATTTAATGCTGGCTTCATAACATGACGTGGGAAGAATTCCTTTCTCTATTTTCTGAAAGGGTTTATTTAGCATTGATATTGTGTCTTCTTCAAAATTTAATAGAATTCACTGGTGTAGACATATGGCCCTATAGTTTTCTTTGTGGGAGCATTTTAAATTAATAATTAAGCTACTTCCATTGGTATCAAAGTATTAACATTTTACATTTCTTTTTCAGTATGTTTTCATTATTGATATCTTTCAAAGGATCTACCAATTTCACCTTAGTTGTCAAATTTATTGTTGATAATATTTCGCTACTATCCTTTTAATCTCTATAAGGTCTATACTGACCCCCTTCATTTCTGATCTAGTAGTTTGTATTTCCTCGTCTTAGTTCTTAATTAGCCTAGCTAGAGATTGTCGGTGCTTTGATCTTTTCTAAGTACCAACTTGTGGTTTCATATGTTATTTTTTAACAGTTTTGTTTTGTATTTCATAGATCTGCTTTTATATTTACTATTTCCTTTATTCTGTATTTCATTTAATCTTATCTTCCTTCTTTAGCCTCTTAAAATAGAACCTGAGACTATTGATATTAGACATTCCCCTTTTTCAAAAAGCATGAGCGTTTAATGCTAAAAATTTCTCTCTAAGCACTGATTGAGCTGCAACTCACACACGTTGACATTTTTCATTGTCATTTTTATTTTGTTTCAAATATTTTCTCATTTGTGATTTCTTTTTTGGCTGAAGGCCGTGGCACGTTGGGTATTGTCATGAAAGACTAATCAGGAAAACAGATACGGGGAAATAAGATTCCAGCTGAGCTGATAATTTTATGTGAATCTAGAAATACTTCACTATTGTACATCGTGTCTATCTTCTCTGTAGCTTTTCTATCATTCACACAAACTAAGAGAATTTGTCTTGAGATCAGAGTTTGAACAGAAAAATCTGGTGTTTATGGTAAAGGCAAATTTTTATACGTGCAGGTCATTGCAATTTCCGGAACTAGAGTCGCTTCCTGATCAGTGGGTTATTTAGAGTTCCTGGAAGTAGGTCAGGGACAGCCGGCTCAGGAATTCTATGCCTCTTGTAATGGATACACATGCCATCACCTACCCCATTAAGAGCCTTTTACTTGGTCAGTCCTAGAACTGTTTTCACCATTTTAAATCTGGTGAGATATATATATATACATAAATATATATAGTGCATGGATTTAAAAAAACAGGCACCTACCCCTTCTCAAGCTTAATCTTCATAGACACCTTTACATCCTTTTTCTCAATGTATTGATGACGGTGTTGACACTGAGGGTGATGATTACACAGAAGAGAATAAGGACTCTGCCTGATCTTGGCAATGGAAGTGTGTTGTTGGAGAGAGATCTTTGTCTCTAATCTGCTCTATTGCTATCTATTATCTGTCTTATCTATCTATCATCTATCATTTATCTATCATCTATCTAACATCATCATTATCAATCTACCATTATTTATCACCTCTCAACCACTATCTATATATTTATCATCTACCTACCATTGTCGTCCATCAATCATTGTCTACTGCCTACCATCTATCAATCATCTATCATGTTGTGGTAGCACAGGAGACACACACGGTAGGGAAATATAAACATTAAAGGTTTTCTTTCCTCTAGCAGCTGTTATAATGAAAGGTCAAGTTACCACATGCCAGCGTACCTATAGGCGATGAGGGTTAGAAGAAGGGGCACAAGGATGGTAAATGTTGTGAAGACAAAAGCCCCAAAGGCCGTAGTGTTCACACAGGAGGACAGTGTCTGGGTCGAGGGCATCCACGTAAGAGCACGGCCAAACATATGGGCACGTGGGGCCAAGTAGTGCAGTGTTTTGCAGCCTGCAGCATAGTTGTCTTGACAGCCACTAGGATTCACCTCCCCCTTCCCATTGCCCAGGAAATATAGTGCGGGATGGCAAGCCCAGACAGATGTGGTCTTACCTGCACCCCAGATGCGATTATACAACAATGGAAGGGTGGAGCCTATGGTGAAACTCACATCTGGCAATGAAAAGGTGACTCCCAGAAACCATGTTGATATGAGGAGTAGAAAATCTAGAGATGAAAGCAAGAAAATATTCATACTTCTCAGGAGGAAACAGGTAAAAGTAGGAAAATCACAAAGGGAATTAGCTCTTGAACCGAAATAGCCATAGAAACTTAGGAGGATATAGCTTTCTAAAGGTCTGGTATTGTTCCTTTTCATTTCTTGTAGCCTTGCTTTCCCTCTTGGAGGAAGACAAGTGTCTGTGACAAGGACATAACTGAAGAGTCCAAAATGGAATGACCCTGGGGGAGAAGTGGTTATCTGCCTAGAATATCAGCAAAGGCACATCAAGCAATTGTGATATCTGAGATGCATAACATTTTGGGGAGGTGATTCTTTGGATAATATGGACATTTTAGCAATATTTTTTTTTCCAATTCACGAACATGGAATGTTTTTCCATTTCTTTGTGTCATCTTCATTTTCTTACATCAAAGTTTATAGTTTTCAGACTACAGATCTTTTACCTAAAGAGGCCAGGTTTATTCCTACTTATCTTATTATTTTTGGTGTAACTGTAAATGGGATTGTTTTCTTAATTTCTCTTTCAGCTGTCACTGTGGCTTTGGTTAGCATTTCTCTAAATGATGAGTGATGTTGAGCATCTTTTCTTAAGGATTTAATTAATTAATTAATTAATTTGAGAGACAGAGAGAGAGAGCGCACGCGCGCACAAGCAGGGGAAAAGGCAGAGGGAGAGGGAGAAGCAGGCTTCCTGCTGAGCAGGCTGCCAGATGCGGGGCTGGATCCCAGGACCCTGACCTGAGCCAAAGGCAGATGCTTGACTGATTGAGCCACCCAGGTACCCCATTGTGACATTTTAAATAATGTTGAGCATCTTTTCATGTGTCTGTCAGCCATCCATATGTCTTATTTGGACAAATGCCTGTTCATGTCTTTTAAGTTGGACTATTTGATTTGGGGGAATTGAGTTGCCTAAGTTCTTTATGTATTTTGGATAGTAACCCTTTATTGAATATATCATTTGCAAATATCTTCTCCCATTCAGTAGGTTGCTGTCTGTTTTGTTGATTCTTTCCTTTGCTGTGCAGAAGCTTTTTAGTGCGATGTAGTCCCAAAGGTTTACTTTTTCCCTTTTATTTCCTTTGCCTCAGGAGATATATCTAGAAACATTTTGCTATGGGCACTGTCATAGATGTTACTGCCTGTACGATCTTCTAGGATTTTTGTGATGTTGGGCCTCACGTTTAGGTCCTCAATCTCATTTTGAGTTTACTTTTGTGTATGGCTTAAGAAAGCGGTCCAGTTTCATTCTTTTGCATGTAGCTGTCCAGTTCTCCCCACACCATTTGTTGAAGAGATTTGTCTTTTTCCCATCGCATGTTCTTGCTTTCCTTGTCAAAGATTAATTTGATCATATAATTGTGGGTTTATTTCTGGGCTTTCTATTCTGTTCCATTGATCCATGTGTCTATTTTTGCACCAGCACCATGCTGTTTTGATTACTAATGCTTTGTAGAGTAAGTTGAAATCTGGAATTGTGTTACCTCCAGTTTTTTTTTTTCTTTTTAAAGATTGCTTCAGCTATTTTTGCTCTTTGTGGTTCCATACAAGTTTAAAATTGCTTTTTCTCATTCTGTGAAAAATATTTTTTTTAAAGATTTTATTTATTTATTCAACAGAGATAGAGACAGCCAGCTAGAGAGGGAACACAAGCAGGGGGAGTGGGAGAGGAAGAAGCAGGCTCATAGCGGAGCGCCGGGATCACGCCCTGAGCCGAAGGCAGACGCTTAACCGCTGTGCCACCCAGGCGCCCCTCTGTGAAAAATATTGTTCGTTTTGATAGGGATTGCATTAAACGCAGATTGATTTGGGTAGTGTGGACATTTTAACAACATTTGTTTTTCCAATCCATGAACGTGGAATTTTTTTCCGTTTGTTTGTGTCATCTTCAATTTCTTTCATCCTGTTTTTTAAATAGTTTTCAGAGTACAGGTCTTTCATCTCCTTGGTTAAGTTTCCTCCTAGGTATCTTGTGGGATTTGGTGCAATTGTAAATGGGATTGTTTCCTTAATTTCTCTTCCTGCTGCTTTATCATTAGTGCATAGAAATGCAACAGATTTCTGTACATTGATTTTGTATTCTGCAACCCTTCTGAATTTATTTATCAGTTCTCTATATAAGATCCTGTCATCTGCAAATAATGTAAGTTTTACTGCTTCCTCACCAGTTTGGATGCCTTGTTTTCCTTTTTGTTGTCTGATTGCTGTGGCTAGATCTTTCAGTGCTATGTTACATAAAAGTGGCGAGAGTGGACATCTTTGTCTTGTTCCTGACCTTGGGAGAAAACTGCCCATTTTCCCCCATTGAGTATGATGTTAGCTGTAGGTTTTTCATCTGTGGCCTTTGTTATTTTGAGGTACATTCCCTTCAGACCTACTTTGTTGAGAGCTTTATCATGACAGATATTGTACTTTGTCAAATGCCTTGTCTTCGTGTTGAAAGGACCACGTGGTTTTTATTCTTTCCCTCGTTGATGTGACGTATCATGTTGATTGATTTGTGAATATTGAGCCACCCTTGCATCTCAGGAATAAATCGCACTTGACTGTGGCGAATGACTTTTTAAATATACTGCTGGATTTGGTTTGCTTATATTTTGTTGAGGATTTTTGCATCTATATGCATCAGAGATATTGGCTGTGGTTCTCTTTTTGGATAGTGTTGTTATCTGGTTCTGGTATCAGGGTAATGCTGGCCTCGTAGAATGAATTTGGAAGACTCCCTTCCTCTACTGTTATTGGGAATAGGTTGAGAGAATAAGTATTAGGTCTTCTTTAAATGTTTGGTAGAAGTCATCTGTGAAGTCATCTGGACTTTTGTTTTTCGGGAGTGTTTTGATTACTGATTTAATTTATTTAATAAATTTAATTTATTCACTGGTACTCAGTCTGCTCAAATTTTCTCTTTCTTCCTGTTTCAGTTTTTCTCCCCTCTCTGTGCCCGTGGCATCCCTCCCTCCCACAGGCAGTCCTGTGGGTCTGGTTAGCTCTCAACTGTGTCTCTGCCCTCTCCTACCCTCTTTGATTCAGCTTCGTCTCCACATTTCGTTGTCGAGTTTGTTCCACCAGTCTTCAGGTCCTTTTCTGGCTTATTTACACTGATGTAAGTGTTATCTAGTTGTATCTGTGGGACAAGGTGAGCTTAAGGTCCTCCTTCCCTGGAATCTTCCCAGAAGTCTAATGATCAACTTCAATAAACAATTTATTTTTGTCAACTTGACTTTATAGGATCTATAGGATCTAGCTATCAAATGTCAACCTAGTAAGCTAATAAGTGACCAGGCAAGACCTTAGTAAGCAGGCAATGGGATAATTTTTGATATAGCCTTCTAATTTTCATCTGTTTTTCTCCCCCTTTATGTTAGCATTTGTCCTGGTGAGATGAGAGTGAACAGCCTGTGGCACCCCAGTGACCCCAAGTTGTATTCTATCCCAGCCTCAGTTGTGTTGCTATACCTTACATTGCTGGTGTGCGTTCTTGCCTTTGGTGTGTGTTGTTTTCCTCACATCTATCAAAGTTGAAGGGAAGGAAATCATATCAACAATAAATAAACACCACTGCCTGGAGCCCAGCTACAGCTGACATTCCATCCCTGATGGTACACAGTTTATGATCTGTGCTAATTCACATTCTTCTTAAATAAAACACTCCATTAATCAGAATCCTACAGAGAGAAATTAATATCACTTGTCCTTAAATGGTCTTATTCTTGTGCCCTGTGGTCTACAGTGGTTTTACAATTAAAATGTTTTCCATGGGTTTCTTATCCTTGAGGGTGAGTATGGAGTCAGAGCCCATATTTCTGCCAGAAGTTACTTTGAAAGTCACATACGGCTAGTATGTTTCTTCTCTCATGTGTGTTGAAGGAAAACCAGAAAGTTGAGAACTGCTGCTTTAGAAATAATTTCCTGTGATTAAATCGTTTTATAGCAATCATGTTTTCCCAACGAGTTCATAATATTTCACATGAAAGCTTTAAAATCTGATAGAGCCAAGTAGATCGGCAGAGGCAAAAAATTCTGCTACAAATCTGTTGCCTAAGCATGAAGAATAGTGGAGCATGGTGCAGTGTTTTCCCAGGTTTCGGTGACTGAGTGAATTGTGCTAGTACTGGATCACTGTTGAATTCTCCAGTAAAGGAGAGAAAATAAAATATAAGTATGTAACTAGTTAATAATATTGTATATTTAAGTATTTGTTATTTAATTTTAATATATATTAAAGTGAGCTCCAATTATACAGGCCAAGCCCCTGACAGTGGTTATTCCTGATGAGCATTGGATGAGAACACAAGCGACGGTGACGTTTGGACAGAGATAGGCTTAATCTGAATGAGATCATACGAGATTTGGACTCTCATGAGATTTGGAATGAGATCTGAAGAAATTTGGCTAGAAGTCTCACAAGGTGTGTTGAGATCTAACAGGATTTGGACGGAGATGTGGTGAGGTTTGGACTGAGATCTGGTAGGTTTGGAAGAGATCTCATGAGATTTGGACTGATAGCTGCTGAGATTCAAATGAGATCTCACAAGATTTGGATGAATTTTCTTGAGGTTTGTACAGAGATTGGCGAGATTTGGATGCGATCTCATGAGATTTGGACTGTGATCTCACGAGATTTCGCTAAAAATCTCTTGAGATGTGTGGGCAATCTCAGGAGAGTTGGACCCAATTCTCAGGAAATTTGGGCAGAAATCTTGTGAGATGTTCCTGAGATCTCAAGAGATTTGGACAGAGTTCTCAGGAGATTTGGGTAGAAATCTCGGGAGATGTGCGTGAGTTTTCATTAGATTTGGACTGAGATCTGGTGAGATTTGTATGAGATTCAGTGAGGTTTGGACTGAGTTCTCACGAGATTTGGATTTCGACCTGGCAAGATTTGGACTAAGATCTCACGAGATTTGGGCAGAAATCTCACTAGATGTGCGTGAGTTCTCACAAGATTTGGATGTAGATCTGGCGTGATTTGGATGAGATCTCATGAGATTTGGTCTGAGTTCTCACCCTCTTTGGACTGAGATCTCATGAGATTTGGACTGAGGTCTCTTGAGATTTGGTTAGAAATCTCATGAGATATGTGTGAGATCTCATGAGATTTGTACTGAAATCTGGCAAGATTTGGATGAGATCTCATGAGATCTCGAGATTTGGACAGAGATTGGCTTGATCTGAATGAGATCAGATGATATTTGGACTGAGAACTCACGAGATTTTTCCTTAACGCATGCTGAATAAATAAATAAATAAACAAACAAAAAAATAAATAAATAAAAATAAATCTACCCTGTAACTCTCGGATGGGCATGAAGGAGGGCACC
>NC_048222.1:214547-220770 GCF_002007445.2 Ailuropoda melanoleuca
AAACAAAAAAATAAATAAATAAAAATAAATCTACCCTGTAACTCTCGGATGGGCATGAAGGAGGGCACCGATGTAATGAGCACTGGGTGTTACACGCAACTGAGGAATCACTAAATTACCTCTGAAACAATAATACACTATATGTTAATTAAATTAAATTTAAATTTTAAAAAGCTATCCAGTTTTTTTATTCAAATTCAATTAGCCAAGGTATAGTACATCATTAGTGTTTGATATAACTGTTCAATGATTCATTAGTTGAGTATATTACCCAATGCTCATCGTATCAAAGCTACCCTAATTTATTAGCACCATGCCCAGTGACAAATTAAGTCATATAAAGATAGTTCATTTTTCATCTTACATTGTCATTTCTTCCACCAGAAAATGAGTTCTACTTAGATTTTAAAAAA
Source organism: Ailuropoda melanoleuca (assembly GCF_002007445.2). Taxonomy (NCBI): domain Eukaryota; kingdom Metazoa; phylum Chordata; class Mammalia; order Carnivora; family Ursidae; genus Ailuropoda; species Ailuropoda melanoleuca. Next base: position 214,961 of record NC_048222.1, read on the forward strand.
GAGTCCTTTATTCATCTATGTTAGCAAAAATGCCTAATCTAGAAGACATTTAGCTCACAAAGTAAATAAATGAATGAATGAGCAGGTGAACATATGGATGGGAGAACAAATGAACCATTTGAACAGGTATTTCTTTATACTCTTCAGTGCAACCAGTGTATAGACCCATAGGATAAAACACTCATATAATTTAGTGTCTTGAAAAAAGTATGCTTCAACCAAAGAACTGACATATATCTTTTGACCATTTAGCTAAATCAAATGCCTGTTAATGACCAAAGACTCCATTCATTTATGTCTTTGCCTTATTGTTCCCCTCTCTGTAGATATTAATGCTCAGTCCATAAATTGCCGTATTATCCTTAAAACCCAGTCTCTAGTTTCCATGGACACTAAATAGGGAATTATTAAAGATTAAAATGGTACAAATCAAAAAGTTATCTTTAGATAATATTTTCAGAATAAGCCAATCAAAAGAACCCAAAATTAGGGCTGAAATTTTCTGATATGCTTCCTGGGTTGTAGACCAAAAGAAGTATCAAAGAAGCAGGGAAAACAATCTCCAAGATGGACAAGACTCTGAACAAAGATTGCAGGACAAAAATTGTAATCTCTCTGTCACATCTCCCTCTCCCGCCCTACGAGTCTCCTTACTGCCCCTCTTACATCTTTGTTTCTCAGAGTGTAGATTAGAGGGTTGAGGCTAGGTGTGACAACAGTATAAAAGAGGGCAATGAACTTGCCTTGATCTTGAGACTTTCCTGATGGTGGCTGCAGATATATGCAGACGACTGGAATGAAAAAGAGGGACACAACCGTAAGATGGGCTCCACATGTCCCAAAGGCTCTCTGAAGTCCGGCTGTTGACTGCATCCTCAGCACAGCCCGGGCAATGGCAGCATATGAGCTGAGAAGGAGGGTGAGGGTATGAGAACAGAAATGGAGCTCGTGATCAGGAGGGTCAGCTCAATAACACGGGTATCAACACACGGTAATCGCAGCAGTGCTGGGACTTCACAGAAGAAATGGTCCACTCGGCGATGTCCACATAGGGGTACCCAGAAGGTAAAGGAAGAATGAAGCGCTGAGGTGGTGAAGCCACTGACCCAGGAAGCCACAGCCAACAGGTGGCAGAAACGAGGGTTCATGAGGACAGCATAATGCAAGGGTCTACAGACAGCTGCATAACGGTCATAGGACATCACCACCAGGAGGACACACTCTGTGGTTCCCAGTGCAAGGACAAAGTAAAGTTGAATCATGCAACCGGTGTAGGAGATGGTCTTTTCTGGGCCCCAGAGGTTGACCAGCATCTGAGGGATGGAGCTGGTGGTGTAGCAGAGATCCAGAAAGGAGAGGTTTGAGAGGAAGAAGTACATGGGAGTGTGGAGATGGGCGTCCAGGTATGACAAGATAGTGATAAACAGGTTGCCTATCAATGTCATCAAGTAGAACATCAAGAGAACCACAGAGAGAACTCCTTCCAGATGAGGCCACTTGGAAAAACCCAGTAGAACGAAGTAGCCTTCAGAACTTGCATTTTCCCTCATCATTCATTTTTTCCTGTACCTGAAGGAAGAGTCATAAACTCAAAGGCTGCCCATTCATCATCAACCCCTTACCCGCAGACAGGCAAAAACCCATGACATTTCCAAATCCTGCTCTTTTGACAGTAATACTTGTATAGGGGGATGGTGTTTGGAGCAGGAAAGAGGACAGGAACCGACGGTGCTGCTTGGGATTGAAAGTGTGTGGATCCAAGGTGTGAGGCCTAGACAACAGCATGGAAAGACAGTTTCCACAAAATTTCATGTGCTTTAAGGACAGCAGGTAAGATATTTGAACTCTGAGTCATAATTTATAATTATTCCACATTTTTAGGTTTTCTACGATTTCAAATGGTGCCTCTGAATAGAAAATTCACAGTTTTAATAGACAAAGATAGGTGAACATTGCATAACGTCCAATCAACAATTTATCCTGTTTGTTCTTTTGTAAAAAAAACAAAACAAAACAAAACAAAACAAAAAACAAAGTTAAGGAACTCAAATGTGCGTTAATAATTTCGTTTTCAGTTGTTCATTTTCTCTTGCACATTACTAATCTTTCATAGAAAAGATAAACACTTTACTATACAGTTGTTGCTAAAAGACATAATGGCCCACACTTCCCATGTTCCCAAATAGTTCTGACCAGCCACATCTGTCCCTCACTCTCTGATAGAAGATGGCAAAGACAAATTCAGCCACACCAGACCCACCTGCAGTCTTTTGAGGGGTTTTACTAGCTCAAATACTGTAATCTTGAAAAAGATAAAAGGTTTGAGTTACAGCTGGAAAGATAAGAACATTGACTGCGACCCAAGACTGTAAGACTGACTCTCAGAGATACCTATACACCATTTATTATTATTGGTAATATGTCATTAGCCTCTTGAGGGATGGAGGGGAGGGAATTCCAAGGGGTTTCCTTTTTATTTGCCTACAATAAGAAGTAATACATCAGAAAATATTTTAACTCAAATGCTGTGGGTGTTTTCTCTGAGGTGGACAAAATTTTCTCTCCTTACAAAGATGCCTGAATTCTTTACTACGTTAAGTAAAAGAAAGCGGCAGTTATGTGTTGTTTCTTTAACTGCTGTGCCAACCGTTGTTCAGCATTCTCCTAGAAGTAGAAAGGGATGGGAGATAAAGGGCAAAAAAATACAGAATTCATAAAGAAAGAAGTTTGGAGACTTATGGCTTGATTTTCTTCTTTGGAAAAGAGGGAATGAAGACCCTATCAAAGGTAGCTTTTGAACTGTGGAATAAAATCTTCCTCTCCTTCTTGAAGACAAACATTATAGGGGAAATGGATGGATTAGCACTGTCTTCTCACCCCAGTGTCACTAACTGACATGGTCCTAATTCCTGTCATACCCATTCCTCTGAACTAAACCTGACTCTTAAGCAGAGCTCTCTCAAGTCGTTCCACACTGACCTTCCTGTATATCACCCCTCTCCCTGCTGTTCGCTTCCTGGACGATGCCTTACCGTGTACAAAGCAATGCAGCTCTCAGGCTGCCATGCAGCCTGAAAATATCAACCTAACTGCCTTCCTGTACCATCTGTGCTAATGTCCAAAATCTATCCATGGAAAGCAGAGTCTAAAACAAACCGTGATTGCCATTATCACAGAGGAGAAAACCTGGGCTTGTCCAAAAGATGTGCTTTGAACAGAATGCAGGAATTCTTTAGGGCATTTGCGGTATCGGGGGATGGAACTCTTATCCCAGAGCAAACAGAGCCTTTGTGCAAACAAAAAGAATAATGTTACTTTCTTTCCTTGAATGGGACCATGGGGAACGCAAATCTCAATATTGCAATTAACACCCTTTATGGAGCTGTCCAGGTTAAGACAGCATAATGTTCAGAAGATAAAATTCTTTTTTTTTATTATGTGCAGTTAGACATCATTAGTTTTTGATGTCGAGTTCAAAGATTCATTAGTTGTGTGTAACACCCAGTGCTCATCACAACACGTGCACTCCTTAATACTCATCACCCAGTTACCCCATCCCCTGACACCCCTCCCTTCTGTAACCTTCTGTTTAATTCCCGGAGTTCAGAGTCTCTCATGATTTGTCTCCCTCTCTGATTTCTTCCCCTTCAGTTTTCCCTCCCTTCCCCTATGGTTTTCCATGTTATTCCATATGTTCCACATATGAGTGAAACCCTATGATAATTGTCTTTCTCTGCTTGACTTATTTCACTTAGCATAATCCTCGCCATGTCGATGCAAATGGCAGGTATACATCCTTTCTGATGGCTGAGATTCCATTGTGTGTATGGACCACATCTTCTTTATCCATCCGTCTGTTGAAGGGCATCTCAGCTCCTTCCACAGTTTGGCTACTGTGGATATTGCCGCTGTGAACATTGGGGCGCATGTGCCCCTTTTTTCATTATATCTATATCTTTGGGGTAAATACCTAGTAGTGCAATTGCTGGTCATAGGTAGCTCTTCTTAAAATTTTTTGAGGAGCCTCCATACTGTTTTCCAAAGTGGCTGTACCAGCTTGCATTCCCACCAACACTGTAAGAGGATTCCTTTCTCCACATCCTTGCCAACATTTGTTGTTCCCTGTCTTGTTAAATTTTGTCATTCTATCTGGTGTAAATAAGGTGGTATCTCAATGTGGTTTTGTTCTGGATTTCCCTGATGGCTAATGATGTTGAGCATTCTTTCCTGTGTCTGTTAGCCATTTGAGTATCTTCTTTGGAGAAGCGTCTGTTCATGTCTTCTGCCCATATTTTGACTGGTTTATTTGTTTTTTTGGGTGTTGAGTTTGTCAAGATAAAACTCTTCACAGAAATACTTTCAACTTGATGTTGCATTTGTACAAGGTACCACAAAACTTACCACCAACCAGGAGGGAAAAGTTGCTTTCAGTTATATTGTCAATGAAGGGAATGGGTTCTGCTGAGCCACCTGACTTTTCCTCTCCTCCCCATGGGGGTAAGGCCCAAATTTACCAAACAACTGGTTAGAAATAAGGGAGATTCAGGAGCCATGAAACAGAAAAGGTGGAATATATTAAAACTAAACTTTTCTGTATTAATCTAGTGCTCTCTGAAGATCAACCTACCCCATTTGCGCCTTCCTGACTGTCTTCCATATTCAGTTGTAAGTTTATGCCTACGAAAGTTTAGAAACTCTATTTAAAGAGTATTTAGAACCCTAAGTCCCTCCTTCATTCTGCTCAGTAGATACCTGCTGTAACTATTCTCACCCCAACAGAACTCTGGTGTTTCATTCTCTGGAGAGGTCTCTGAACTGCATGTTGCTAGGCACAAACATTAACTAAACCCTAGCCCTAGTCCTAACAATAACCCATAACTCCTAATTCCTAACCCCTAATTCAAACCCTAACATAACCCTAACCTAACCCTAACCCTCTGGAGAGTCTCTGAGCTGCAGGATACCAGGCACATGCCATCACCCTGGCAGTAACACTAACCCTGACCCTAACCCTGCTCCTAAACCTAATCCTAACCCTAGATCTGAGGGGAAAACGTAGATGTGATAATGTTCATATATTAATATGTTATTTGGTCATAAAAAAAGAATGAAATCTTGCCATTTGCAAAGACGTAAATGGAGCTACAGAGCATAATGTTAAGTGAAATAAGTCAGAGAAAGTCAAATGCCACATGATTTCCCTCATATGTGGAATTTAAGAAACAAACCCAATGAGCAAAGGGGAAAGAAAGGGGGAGAGGCACACCAAGAAACCAGCTCTTAACTACAGAGAACAAACGGTGGTCAGCAGAAGGGAGGTGTGGGGGGGGATGGGCCCTTGTTGTGATGAGCACGGCAGGTTGTATGCAAGTGATGAGTCCCTAAATTCTACACCTGAAACTACTACTACGCTGTATGTTAACTGTCTCTGGAATTTAAAGAAAAACTTCTGGAAAATTGAAAAGAATCTAAATATCACTCAATCCTTTTATGCTGAACATTAAGGTGATCTTTGTCAATTTTTGTTATTTCGACTAACAGAATAAAAAATTATTATAAAAAATTTTATTATTTCAAAAATCTTCCATTAACAGCCTGCTTGACTGCCCATTAAAATCTCTATCCAGGAAAGGATTTTTGTTTCCTCATAATGAATCACACTGCTAATGCAGTGGCCTCTTTTCTTTACTTTTTTTTTCATTTTACCAGATTACTTTGGGGTTTTTTTGGTTTTTTTATTATAATAATATTTTTTATTATATTATGTTAGTCACCATACAGTACATCCCTGGTTTTTAATGTAAAGTTCG
>NC_048222.1:220870-229243 GCF_002007445.2 Ailuropoda melanoleuca
AAATGTCAGCTCATTAAAAGGTTGGACAATTACACCATATCCCGATGTTTCACTAAGACACATGTAATAGATGCAAAAGTTTTGCCAATATAAGGGGAAACTATAAGGTAGGTGGTGGGAGTGGGGTGGGGAGAAAATGTATATTTAGAAGTTTTTCTCTGGTAGTGAATATGTTACAAATAAAATGTATGTTTAAACGTGCATTTCAGGCTCTAGAACTGTATATTAATCTATAAATACTCTTACTATTAAAGGCACATATTTGGAACTAATGTGGCTGAAGCAAATATCATTTAAGGAACCTATAATAGTTATCTCTGATAGCCAAGTTGAAACAGTTATGTGTGAAAGAGATGTTCAATCTGCGCAGCCCTGAATAATGAGTTGAGCATCACAAGATTTGTATCTTTATTCAGTTCTTCTGTGCCTTTGTCTTGATGACCAGGATAAATAACTCACATACTTCCGTGTCTATGACAGTTAGTTTCGTTGGGCTGAGGTCAGTATCTAAACCCAAGACCCTGAATCGAGTATGTGTCTGAAGACGTTTATGAGTTGCTTTATGATCATAAGTTAAAGTTGCATACCACATGAAATACGTAAGCATAAACTGACTCATGATACATCTTTAAGTCCGATGAATTCTCATCTCTGAATAACACAACGATTTTAAGTATCTGTTACGATAGTAAGCATAGAATTCTACATTTGGGATAGAGTACAGTATGATGTCGATGGAGCCAGATGTTTTGGGCTGAAATCCTGGTGATTCTAGTTATCAGCTGGTGTGAACTTGGGAAAATTACTTAACTTTTCAGTGCCTCAGATTTCTTGTCTACAATAGGGGCATGGGAAATGATACATATTTTAAGGGGTTAGTGTGAGGAGTAAATAAATTTAACGTATGTAAAATATTGCAGTATTGGCTGGCACACAGTAAGCATTCAAATTAGTATTAACTATTACTATTGCAGTCAATTTGGGGGTCTGTACGATGTAAAGATACTTCTATCAGTTTTGGGAGAGCTCATACTGGTATTTGACAAAATATCTGGTAAACACTTTGCCCCTCTCAGACACTTCTTTTAGGATTATATATAGAACGAGTATATGTATATTTGTGTACAGATTCTGTATAAATACTGTTATTAATGATGATAATAAGAAATACAAAATCAGCCAATGCTCCATTTTTATCTATCAAAATTTTCACATACAGATACTTGAAAATATTCACGTTGACTAAAGATCTCAATTTTCAATCTTGTGTTTTCTTCTTTTCCCTTTTAGTTAAGTTTTCTATAGCTCTCCTTGTTAGTTTTTTTTTAAACTTTTTTTAAAGTTATAATTAAATTTCATAAGAGGAAAAACAAAAATGTATTTCGTGTGTGTATTTTATATATATAAATGTATATATACACATATATAATGTATACATGTATACATACATATACTTATGTATACATAAATGTATACATATATACATATGTTATATATATATATATTTCATTCCCACACAGTGATTTCCTTGTCCCTCACTGTTTATCCTGTGATTATAGTCCATAAATTTGCTACACTGGACCCATGAGACAAATCATCTGCATTGTTTAATTTTTGAAAATTTCTCACTGGTTACCCAGGAATGAGCAAACCTAGATTGTGAAACAAGAGCTTTTGCCTTACGTGAATAATATAATGTCTTTTGAACCTCTTTGGCTAAATCAAAATATTTTCTCTGTCCCCTTTTTATTTGCCTTTTTTTTTTTTTGCTTGTTTTAGTCCTACTTGTGGGGGCCCATGTGAAATCTAATGCTAGGTGAAATAAGTCCAGCAAAGAAGGATAAATACTATAGGATTTCACTCATATGTGGAATTCAAGATACAAAAGAATCAAAGAAAAACAAGAGAGACAAAGAACAGACTCTTCAGCATAGAAAACAGATGGCACCAGAGAGGAGGTGTTGGGGGATGGGTTAAATGGATGATGGGGATTAAGTAATGCACTTGCTGTGATGAGCACCGGGTGTATGGAAGTGTTGAATGACCATATTTTACACCAGCTAACATTACACTACTGCCCGTAGACTAACTGGAATTGAAATAAAAACTCTAGCTGATGTCGAAGAGGTTACTGCCTCTGTTCTCCTCTAGGATTTTGATGGATTCCTGTCTCACATGGAGGTCTTTCATCCATTTTAGAGTTTATCTTTGTGTATAGTGTAAGAGAATGATCCAGTTTCATGCTTCTGCATGTGGCTGTCCGATTTTCCCCACACTATTTATTGAAGAGACTGTCTTTTTTCCAATGGCTCTTTTTTCTTGCTTTGTCAAAGATTAGTTGTTCATAGAGTTAGGGTCCATTTCTGGAATCTCTGTATTTTGTTCCATTGATCTATGTGTCTGTTTTTGTGCCAGTAAAATGCTGTCTTGGTGATCACAGCTCTCTAATATAGCTTGAAATCAGGCAACGTGATGCCCCCAGCTTTGTTTTTCTTTTTCAACAATTCCTGGGTGATTTGGGGTCTTTTCTGGTTCCATATAAGTTTGAGGATTTTTTATTCCAGCACTTTGAAAATGGCGTTTGTATTTTGATTGGGATGGTTTTGAACATATTAATTGCTCAGGGTAGCATAGACATTTTCACAATGTTTATTATCTCAATATATGAGCATGGAATTTTTTCCATCTTTTTGTGTCTTCTTCAATTTCTTTCATAAGTGTTCTCTAGTTTCTAGAGTATAGATCCTTTACCTCTTTGGTTAGGTTTATTCCAAGATATCTTATGGGTTTTGGTGCTATTGTAAATGGACTCCATCCCCTAATTTGTCTTTTGACAGTTACATTGTTAGTGTGTAGATATGCAACTGATTTCTGTGCATTAATTTTGTACCCTGGGACATTACAGAATTGCTGTATGAGTTCTAGCATTTTTGAGGTGGAGTCATTTGGGTTTTCCACATAAAGTATCATGTCATCTACGACGCGAGAGAGTGTTTGACTTTTTCTTTGCCAATCCCTTTATTTCTTTTTGTTGTCTGAATGCTGAGGTTAGGACTTCTAGTACTATGTTGAGCAATGGTGGTGAGAGTGGGCATCCGTGTCATGTTCAATCTTAAGGGAAAGGCTCTCAGCTTTTCCCCACTGAGAATGACATTCACTGTGGGCTCTTCATAGATGGTTTTTATGAAATGGAGGAATGTACCCTCTATCCCTACACTTTGAAGATTTTTAATCAGGAAAGGAGGCTGCATCAATTGAGTGGATCATATGATTCTTGTCTCTTCTCTTATTAATGTGTTTTATCACCCTGATTGATTTGCACATGTTGAACCATCCTTACATTCCAGGAATAAATTCCACCTGATCATGATGGAAAATCCTTTTAATGTGCAGTTGGATCCTATTAGCTAGGATCTTGTTGAGTATTTTGGCATCCATGTTCATCAGGGATATTGGTCTATAATTCTTTTTGATGGGGTCTTTGCTTGGTTTTGGGATCAAGGTAATGCTGGCCTCATAAATTAAGAGTTTGGAAGTTTTCCTTATGTTTCTATTTTTTGAAACAGCTTCAGGAGAATAGGTATTATTTCTTCTTTAAATGTTTGGTAGAATTCTCCTGGGAAGCCATCAGGCCCTGGACTCCTGGTTTTTGGGAGATTTTTGATCACTGCTTCAACCTCCTTACTGGTTATTGGTCTATTTAGGTTGTCAATTACTTCCTGTGTCAGTCTTGGTAGTTTTTAGGTGTCCAGGAAGGCATCTGCTTCTTCCAGGTAGCTTAATTTTTGGAATATAGTTGTTGATAATAATTTTTGATATTTGTTTCTATTTCTTTGGTGTTAGTCGTGATCTCTCCCTTTTCATTCATAATTTTATTAATTTGGGTCCTTTCTCATTTCTTTTGGGTAAGTCTAGCCAGTGGTTTATCAATGTTATTAATTCTTACAAAGAACCAGCTTCTAGTTTCATTGATCTGCTCTACTGTATTTCTGGTTTCTAATTCATTGATCTCTCCTCTAATAATAATTACTTCTGTTCTTGTGCGTGGCTTAGGCCTTCTTTGTTGTTCCTTCTCCAGTTGTTTAAGTTGTAAATATAGAGCCTGTATTCTAGATTTTGCTATTCTTTTGAGTAAGGCTTGTATGGCTATGTATTTCCACCTTAGGACTGCCTTTGCAGTGTCCCACAGATTTTGGACTGATGTGTTTTCGTTCTCATTGGTTTACATAAATTGTTTAAGTTCTTCTTTAATTCCCTGGCTGACCCAAACATCCTGAAGCAGGATGGTCTTTAGCTTCTTTTTTTTTTTTTTTTTTTTTTTTTTTATNAATTAATTTTATTTTATTATATTATGTTAATCACCATACAGTACATCCCCTGATTCTGATGTAAAGTTTGATGCTTCATTAGTTGCGTATAACACCCAGTGCACCATGCAATACGTGCCCTCCTTACTACCCACCACCAGCTTCTGAGTGTTGATTTTCTTCCAAATTTTTCTTGTGATTGAGTTCCAGGTTTAAAGCATTGTGGTCTAAGAACATGCAGGAAATAATCTCAAACTTTTGGTATCGGTTGAGACCTGATTTGTGACCCAGTATGTGATCTATTCTAGAGCAAGCTCCATGTGCTTTTGAGAAGAACGAATACTCTGTTGTTTTAGGGTGGAATGTCCTGTATATGTGTATGAGGTCCATCTGGTCCAGTGTGTCATTCAAAGCTCTTGTGTCTTTGTTGATTTTCTGCTTAGATGATCTGTCTATTGCTGAGAGTGGAGTGTTGAGGTCCCCTACTATTAACGTATTATTATCTGTATGTCTCTTTATTTGGTTAGCATTTGGCTTGTGTAGTTGGCTGCTCCCCTGTTGGTGGCGTAGATTTTTATAATTGTTACATCCTCTTGTTGGATAGACCCTTTAAGGATGACATAGTGTTCAAGAATAATATAGTGTCCTTCTGTATCTCTAACTACAGTCTTTAGCTTAAAATCTAATTTGTCCATTATGAGAATTGCTACCCCAGCTTTCTTTTGAGGTCTGTTGGCATGAAAAATGGTCCTCCATCCCTTCATTTCAGTCTGGATGTATCTTTAGGTTCAAAGTGAGTCTCTTGTAGACAGCATATGGATGGGCCATGTCTTTTTATCCAGTCTGTAGCCCTGTGGTGTTTTATGGGAGTATTTAGGCCATTCACGTTGATAATGATTATTGAGAGATACGATTTTAATGCCATCATGCTGCCTGTGAAGTCCTTGTTTCTATAGATTGTCTCTGTAAATTTCTGTTCTGTATCTCCCTTGGGGTCTTTCTCCTTTTATAGAACCCCCCTTAATATTTCTTGTGGGTTGGCTTGGTGGTCACATATTTCAGTTTCTGCTGGTATTGGAATATCCTTGTCTCTCCATCCATTCTGAATGACAGCCTTGCCAGTTATGTAATCCTTGGCTGCATGTCCTTCTTATTTAGTACCCTGAATATGTCTTGCCATCCCTTTCTGGCTTGTGAGGGCTCCTTGGACAGGTCTGACGTTATTCTGATGTTCCTCCCTCTGTGCGTAAGAAATCTCTTCCCCCTCGCTGCTTTCAAGATTTTTTCTTGGGTCTACGATTTGCAAATTGTATTATTATATGTCGTGGTGATGGTCTGTTCTCATTGATCTTGGGAGGGGTCCTCTTTGCCTCTTGGGCACAAATGCTTGTTTCCTTCCCCAGATTAAGGATGTTCTTAGGTATGATTTGCTCAAATATATCTTCTAGTTCTTTCTCTGTCTCTTCATCCCCTCTGGGATCCCAATGATTCAGACATTGGAACGTTTCATGGCATCGTTGATTTCTTTATGTCTGTTTTCATGGATTTTAAGCTGTTTGCTCCAGGCTCCTCCTGTTCCTTCCTTTCTATTAGTTTATCTTCTATATCACTATTTCATCCTCTGCCTCATTTTCCCTAGCTGTTAGAGTATCTAGTTTAGACTGCATCTCATTCATAGCATTTTTAAGGTTGGCCTGATTAGCTCTCATAGATTCCTTAGGGATTGCTGTTGATCATTTTCTCAAGTCTAGCTATTGTCTTCGTAACTGTTACCCTGCAGTCTATTTCTGACATCGGGGTTATATCCATATCCATCAGGTCTGCAGGAGAGGCCATTGCCTCATTTCTTTTCTTTATTTGGAGTTCCTTCTCCAGTTATTCTGTTGAGGGGTGGTTGAGGGAATGTACAGAGTCAAAAATATCAACCACAATCCATGCAAGGTGCACCCGGGAAAGTTCGGAGCAATCGGAAGCCACCACCAAAAAAACCCAGCCGAAATGAAGCCCAAGAGTAAGATTTATAAAGTTAAAAAAAAGGAGGGATGAGGGGAGGGGGCCTGTAATCTCTCAATGTGAGCGATGTAGAGTGTTTCAGTTCTTCCTGAGTGTATTTTGTTCTCATTGTTAGAGAACACTGCTTCCAGGGGTTACAGGGAAATTAAAACTGGTATAAATATAAAGGTAGTATTGAATAGGGAAAAAAGGACTACATTGAAGCTTATATCTATCTATATATAAAAAGAAAAAAAAAGTATAGGTGTGAAAAAGTACAAGTTAAAAAGTTACTGTGGAATATGTTGTATTAAGCATCTAGTTGAAATGATAAATAGGTAAAAAGAAAAACAGAGAAGAAACATGAGACAGAATTTTAAAAAAATGTTGTATCTAAGAAATCCACAGACCATAAGGGAACACCAGGAGCTCAACATACTATTTTCCCATGGTTTTGGGATTTTACAGTTTCATGGGACCCTAGGGTTGTCGTCCTCTTGTTCTCTGAGCTTGTCTTCTGGGTAAGGGCCTGTCGCCTTGTTTTTCAGGCAACCCTGCTTTGCGGACTTGCCCTGCCCCCTCTCAAGGGGCTGGGGTCTGTGGAAACCAGTTTTTTATGCTTTTGTTCTCTGGCAGCTTTTCGAGTCTTCTCAGAGGGTCGGAGGGAAGGAAAATGTCCACTCCAGACCTCTGCCCCCTGAGGAGAGAAGCCACAGTCTGCTCTTCTCTGAGTCTTCCAGAACAGTCTCCCCCTCCCTAAGTTCTGCTGAACACCGCAGCCTCCCACAGATGGTGCTCGCCCCCAGCGATCTTTCAGCAATAACTCAGGCCCCCACTTGTCTCTGCCCCCTGTGCCTCCAGAACCCACAGCGATCCTGGTCTAGGTGGGCGTGGGCCGCAGGCCATGGTGGTGGCTGGCCAGCCCCCAGGGTCCACCAGCACAGGTCTGTGCAAGTGGCTGCCCGTCTCCCAGCATTTGCCCCTTAAGCTCCTGGATTCTATTTGAACACTGTTTTCAGGCCCTTCCTGACCCGCGGCCACCACTCTGCAAGCTATCTCTGGTCCCCAGGTGCAGGACACTTTTTCACTGGGGTATTACACTACTTTCCAGTGGCTAGCTTCTGGTGGCTCCCTCCCTCTTCTGTTTGTCCTCCTATATCTGTCCATGCAGTCACAGCTCTGTCGTTCATACCGCTCAGCTGTGATCCTCTGCTCCCATAGAGATCCAGACGTATAATCTTACATCTCAGGATGATTTCATTGGTGTTCAGACTGGCTTGGTAGATATTCAGCTAAATTCAGGGGACCAGGTGAATTGGAATCCCCCACTCCTCTGCCATCTGCCCCCTTCTTCCTATAATCTTTATATTACATATTATGTAATGTTTACATATATGTTATATATTTTTATGCATATAGAATTATATGTTTATATATACATTTATATACATATATAATTATATGTAGCCTTTATTATATAATGCATATATATCATGTTTCTCTAACATATATAATGTTATATTTGTATGTAAAACTATGTAAATATTTCTAAAATTGATTAAATTCTAAATTAAATTAGATTTTAAGATAGTATTGGGTAATCTTAATGTAATATACATAAGAAAATGTTTTGCACTTTTCTATCCTTGTACAAACAGAATATTGCATCCTTTTCTCTATAAAATCGCAGGAGACTTTAATGGTTTACATTAATGGAACATGGCTTGGTATAGCAACGATTTCTCTCTCACGTATATTTGCAAAATACGTGTGGCTGAACGTTAACATTACATCGGAGTGACAAAGAGCTCCAGTTCTGGAGCCAGCATGCTTGGTTTCATATCCTACTGCCACCACTAACATTGTGGCAAAGGGTGAGTGGCTTAAGTTCTCTGCACCTCAATTTTCTCATTTACACAAGTTGGTAATTAGACTAGCCTTCCACATAGGGCACTGGTGGGAATTAAAAGGGCCAACACATGCAGTGTTTAAAATAGTCTAACGCCTATTAAGTGCATTAGAAGTATTTGCTATTATTATTAGGGAGGGCATGTCAGAACCAGTGTAAAACTGG
>NC_048222.1:229343-247178 GCF_002007445.2 Ailuropoda melanoleuca
CCCCAACCCTTTCTCTCATTCCAGGTCTGTGTAGACAGGTCTGACGTAATTCTGATACCTTTGCCTTGGTGAGAAATTTCTTTGCCCTGGCCTCTTTCAATACTGTATCCTTGGATCTAATATTTCCAAATTGCAATATGACGTGACGTGGTGTAGGTTTGTTGTTGTTGAACTTGGGAGGGGTCCTCTCTGCCTCTTGGACACAAATGCTTGTTTCCTTTGAAAGATTAGGGAAGTTTTCAGCTACAATTTGTTCAAATATGTCTTCTAGACCTCTGTTTTTCTCCACCCCCCTCGGGGATGCCGATGATTCTGATACTGGAACATTTCATTGAGTCAGTATCTCCCATGACCTACATTCTTGAGATTGGATTTTTTAAAAAAGATTTTATTTATTTATTTATTTGACAGAGACAGCCAGCGAGAGAAGGAACACAAGCAGGGGGAGTGGGAGAGGAAGAAGCAGGCTCCTAGCAGAGGAGCCTGTTTTTGGGCGATCCCAGAACACACGGGATCACGCCCTGAGCCGAAGGCAGACGCTTAACGACTGTGCCACCCAGGAGCCCCTGAGATTGGATTTTTTGAGCCAAGTTTCTATTTTAGCTTCTCTTCTACTGACCCATCCTCCATTTCGCCTATACATTCTTCTGCCTCATTCACCCTGGCCGTCAGAGCATCTAGTTTTGACTGCACTTGATTCATATAATTTTTAATTTCTGCCAGATTCGCTCTCATTTCTGCCCTTAGAGATTCTATATTCTCATTAACATTTTCATTAATACTTTTTTCAAGTCTACACATCATCTTGACCATTGTTACTCTGAATTCCATTTCTGATAATTTGGTGACATCCATATCCATTATTTCTGTGGCAGAGGCCACAGACTCACTGTCTTTTCTTTGCTGGGGAGGACTTTTCCTTCTCGTCATTCTGATGAGGAGAGGTTGCGGGGTTGTCCAGAGCCCAAATTATTGACCGGGACCCAGGCCGTGCACCCTTGTTTTATAGGGATCTTAGGGATGTGGGCTTCTTGATTTTTCAGCCTGCCTTCTGGGGGAGGAGCCTGCTGTGCCGATACTCAGGCAACCCTGTTTGGGTAGAGTCTCCGTGTCCCTTGCGAGGGGGAATGGGGATGGGTTCCCTGTGAGCCGGTATTTCCAGGCTTTTGTTCTCTGGTGGCTTTCCCTGGTGGCCTGCTGTGCCTCTTCTGAGAGTCAGAGCAGCAGCGGCCGAATCTCAGCCTCTGTCTCAGAACGGAGGGATCGCGGACCATTCTCCACTGATGTTCTGGCCTCTTTAACTCTGTTTCTGTTGGTGCTGCTCAACCCTGCAGCGTCCCGGGATGTGCGCCCCACAGCCAGTGTCCCAGCCCTCACTTCCAGGGCCGGTGTGTCTCTGTCCTTTGTGTTTCTAACACCGCCAGCTGCCCGTTGCCCCCGCGTGCTCCGGAGCTCCGTTTCAGTGTGGTTCATGCACTCCGGAGGTCCGGTTTTCAGACTGGTCGCGCGCGTTCCCCGGCTCATGGTCTCTGTCTGCTCGCTCGCAGGTGCCGGTCTGCGAGTCTGCCCGCTCCCCGTGCAGGTGGCTACCGCTTCCCAGCGCCCGAACCCGTCGGCTCCCGCCCCCTTCCGTTTACCTTCCGATATCTGTGTGCAATTTCACGGCTCCCCGCTTCGTACCTCAATACTCAGCACTGGAGGTGTTCATTTGTAGAGATCCAGATGTATCTTCCTGCGTCTCAGGCTGATTCCGTGGATGTTCAGGCTGGTCTGGTACCTATCCAGCTCGACTCAGGGGACCAGCTGAAAAAGGGGACCCCTACTCATCCGCCATCTTAACCTATTTGCATGGTTTTAAATTTAAAAGACAGAGTAGATAGAAAATATACATGGATGTTTAAATGTTCAGATAATTGTTTATCTGATTGATGGATGAATGAATCTAAATCAATAAAAGCAGCATTCTGCATGTAAGTGAAGTTATACGACATTTTTCTCTCAGTCTGACGTATTTCATTTAGCAGAATACCCACTAGACCCATCCATATTGTTTGAATAGCAAGATTTGAATCTAACAACAAAACAAAAAGGAACAAACAAAACTAGAAGCAGACTTATACAGAGGAAAAACTGGCAATTGCCAGAGAGGCAGGTAGGGGGATGGGTGAAATAGAAGGGGATTAAGAGGCAGAAACTTCCAGTTATAAAATAGATAGGTCACAGGGATGAAAAGTACAGCATAGGAAATATAGTCAATAATATTGTAATAACATTGTATGGTGATAGTGGTGACTGTACGTATCATGGTGAGCATGTCATAACGTATATGATTGTTGAATCACTATATTGAACACCTGAAACTAATAGAACATTATATGTCAACTGTACTCTCCCCCCCAGACTCCCCCAAAAAAGGATTCTGGGACTTTGGTCACTTGTATTTTTCTTGCCTTTTCTCTGTCCTCTAAGTGAAGAATAGAGTTTGTGTCTTAATCCCTAGATAAGTACCTTATTTACCCCTCTGGCAGCTATGGTCTAGAAGGGTAGAGAGGAATGACCACAGCACTTTGGTTTGATTTATTGATGGTGGTCCCATTATTTTCTGAGAAATCAAGACCTGCTGCATTTTCTCGTCCTTTCTCCCAGAATGGTGGGGACATCTCTGTGGACCTGGTTAAAGAGCAGTGTTTGTTGTTTAAAGTTAAAAATGTAGTTAGAGAGATTTTAAAAGTATGCACCTCTCCCTGAGGGGGAAGGCAGACCCTTGGGACCTCGTTATTGAGCTGGCTGAGTACAGGGACTGATAGTGAGGAGTTCATTTCCCCCAGGTCCCCAAGGACTCTGTCATACTTGGAAGAGAGACCTGATGAGATGTTTTATCCCCATACTCAGCATAGCTATTGAAGTTTCCAATATTTCATCTGTTCACATGGCGATGTAACCTCTGGGGTCATCTCTTTCAGAGAAGAAAGAGACAATTAAGGACTGTTTATCGCTGAAGGCTAATTGAGGTCACCCCCCTCCCTGAGCCTGTCCCTTGTGGACCGTTTCCTTAGTGCTGGTGCCGCTGGGCCATCTCCTCAATGCTCTTGCCACCTCAGTACTCAGACGTTGTCAGTAATCAGCATCATTCACTCCCCCTGAATGGTAGCAGGTGAAGAATTTGGTCGGAAACTGTGAGAATAGGTCCTAAAAGGGGCAATATGTTTTTGTACAATCCAGAGACAATGATCACAATGATCTTTAATGTGTAATTATTATTCTTAATGGGGCTTGAAAACACTGGCTGCAGAAAAATACATATAATGCCATATGCTTCAAGTTTAAATACCTACAACATCTTACTTCATATCATGTCAGGGTATATTACTATGTAATAAAATGTGATGAACTATAAAGATAAAGCAAAATTCATAATAGTGATCACCTCTGAGAAGAAAATATAATTGTGCAGGAGTAAACATGTGCCTTTACTGTATTGATATTGTGCTTTATTTCTTAAGTTGAGCAGTGTAGATAAGTGTGTTTTCAAGAAGAACAAAATGGTAGCAGGGCCAAGCCTCAGATTCAGTAACAGCCCACTCTGTGCTGTCTCAATTTTAACCAAGTCTGGACTTTGAAATCCTATGTCCACTTTTGTCTTTTCTTTTTCTTTTTTTTAAGATATTATTTAATTTCAAGTTATTTAATATGTAGTGTATTAGTTTCAGGGGTAGAATTTAGTTATTCATTACTTGCATATAACACCCAGTGCTCATGACATCAAGTGCCCTCCTTACTGCCCGTCACCCCAGTTACCCCGTCCCGCCACCCACCTCCCCTACAGCACCTCTGTTTGTTCCTAGAGTTGAGTCTCTTATGATTTGACTCCCTCAATGTTTTTATCTAATTTAATTTTCCTTCCCTTCCCCTATGTGCATATGAGTGAAATATATGCTATTTGTCTTTCTCTGACTGACTTATTTCCCTTAGCATAATACCCTCCAGTTCCACCCACATTGTTGCAAATGGCAAGATTTCATTCTTTTTTATGGCCAAGTAATATTCCATTGCATTTATGCACACCACATCTTCTTATCCATTCATCTGCTGATGTCTGGGCTCTTTCCATATTTTGGCTACTATGAACATTGCTGCTGTGAACATGGGGGTGAATATGCCCAGTCAGGTCACTATTTTTGTATCC
Organism: Ailuropoda melanoleuca; assembly: GCF_002007445.2. NCBI lineage: Eukaryota > Metazoa > Chordata > Mammalia > Carnivora > Ursidae > Ailuropoda > Ailuropoda melanoleuca. The sequence goes on from NC_048222.1 coordinate 233,530, forward strand.
TTTGGATGAATACCCAGTGGTGCAATTGCTTCGTGGTAGGGTAGTTCTATTTTTAACTTTTTGAGGAACCTCCATACTGTTTTCCAGAGGAGCTGTACCAGCTTGCATTCCCACCAACAGTGTGAGGGATTCCCCTTTCTTCACATCCTCACCAACATGTGTTGTTTCCTGAGTTGTTAATTTTAGCCCTTCTTACTGGTGTAAGGTCGTATCTCATTGTGGTTTTGACTCATATTTCCCTGATTCCAGGTGATGTTGAGCGTCTTTCATGTTTCTGTTAGCCATCAGAATGTCGTCTTCAGAGAAGTGTCTGTTCATGTCTTCTGCCCATTTCTTGAGTGGATTTTTTGTTTTTTGGGTGTTGATGTTCGACATCACTAGCCATCAGGGAAATACAAATCAAAACCACAATGAGATACCACCTTACGCCAGGTGGAATGGCAAAAATTAACAAGACAGGGAACAACAGTTGTTGGTGAGGATGTGGAGAAAGGGGAACCCCTCACACTGTGGTGGGAATGCAAGCTGGTGCAGCCGCTCTGGAAAACAGTATGGAGGTTCCTCAAGATGTTAAAAATAGAGCTACCCTATGACCCAGCAATCACTCTACTTGGTATTTATCCAGACACAGATGTTTTGAAAAGAAGGAGCACCTGTATCCCAGTGTTCATAGCAGCATTGTTCACAGTAACCAAACTGGGGAAGGAGCCAAGATGTCCTTCAGCAGATGAATGGATAGAGAAGATGTGGTTCACATATACAATGGGATCTTGCTGGGAATGGCCAGCAATCCCTGTTCTGATGGATGAAAGGTTACTCCAGAACTTGCCATGAAAGAGAGAAGGGCAAGGGGGTCAACACTCAGAGACAAAGACCCTTTGCTGTTCTTTGCTCCTGCTTTTTTTGGTCCTTCAAGATAATCACAAATCCTTGTTACTGTTCCTCAAGCACCTGAGGTTGACAAGGGGTCTTACGGAACTGGGCGGATCTGTTTACGGTAAAAATAAGATATGTTAATTTGGGCGTGTTCTATTAAACAGAGCCTAAGGGACAATGCTTACATCTCTTAGATCACAGGGCGACTGTTTGGGCTAGGAAAAGTTCAGGAAGGCAACTCCCTGCAGTATTCCAATGGCAGAGTGGTCACTTTGGCCTCGGCATTCCAAAGGCCTATGCCCTTCTCCCCTTCTCCGATACCTTCCCTGCCCTCAGCAGCCTCCCTGTTATGTTTTAGCCAGCCAGGCATTATGGCTGATTTCATGCTCTACGTGAACCCCAACAGGATATTACTCAGCCATCAGAAAGGATGAATACCCACCGTTTGCTTCAACGTGGATGGAACTGGAGGGGATTATGTTAAGTGAAATAAGTCAAGCAGAGAAAGACAATTATCATATGGTTTCACTCATATGTGGAACGTAAGGAATGGCACAGAGGACCACAGGGGAAGGGAGGGAAAACTGAATGGGAAGAAATCAGAGAGGGAGATGACTCATGAGAGACTCTGGACTCTGGGTAACCTGGTCATTCATGTCATTTTTAAGTTCAACCTGATTAGGTCTCATTGGCGCTCTTAGAGATTCTGTATTGTCCCTAATGCTTTTTTCAAGCCTAGCTATTGGCTTTGTGATGGCTCTCCTGAATTCTCTCTCTGACATTTGCTTGTATCCATATCGATTAGCAGAGAACACTGCCTCTGGTTCTTGTTTGTGTGAGCTCCTCCTTCTTGTCATTCTGTCCAGAGAACGATGGGTGGGGTGAATGAGTCCAAAATATCAACCATGATCCAAGCAAGATGCACCCTAGCAAAATATGGAGTGATAAGAAGCCATCACAGAAGAATAAAGCCAAAATGAAACATAGGAATTAAATTAAAAAAAAAGGGGGGGAAGAGGACTATAATCTCACAGTGTGGACAATGCAGGGTATTCCTCTTGTTCCTGGGAATTTTGGTCTCTGTGTTAGAAGACACTACATTCCAAAATTGCAAGGAAAGTAAAAATTAGAGTGAAATAGAGTGAAAAAAGGACTAATGAAGCATATATTTATAAAAATTATAGGTATGAAAAAATACAAGTTAAAAGGTGACTGTGAAATGTAAGTTGATATAATAAGCATCTAGTTCAAATGATAAAAATGTAAAAGGAAAGAAAAAGAGAAAAAGCATAAGAAAAAAAAGAAAAGGAGAATTTTAGCTGAGAAATAAACGAGTCGTGAGGCAACACCTGGAGCTCAATATACTATTTTCCCCTGGTGCTGGGATTTTACAGTCTTATGGGATCCATAGGTTTCTCGTCCACCTATTCTTCCTGCCTGTCTTTTTTTTTTTTTTAAAGATTTTATTTTTATTTATTTGACAGAGGTAGAGACAGCCAGCGAGAGAGGGAAACACAAGCAGGGGGAGTGGGAGAGGAAGAAGCAGGCTCATAGCGGAGGAGCCTGATGTGGGGCTCGATCCCAGAACGCCGAGATCACGCCCTGACCATGAAGGCAGAAAGCGCTGTGCCACCCAGGCGCCCCTCCTGCCTGTCTTCTGGGAGAGGGGCCTGCCCGGCTATTTCTCAGGTATCCCTGCCTGGGCAGAGTTTTCCCACCACCTGTCAGGGGGACGGGCTTATTGGAAACGGGTCCTCTGTGTGGCTTTTGCTCCCTGGAGGCTTTCTGCCCCTCTTCAGAGGATCAGAGCAAACATGGCCACACCCAAACCTCTGGCCCAGAGCAGAAAGATGGCAGTCTGCCCTCTTTATTTTTTATTTTTTTAAAGATCTTATTTATTCATTAGAGAGAGAGACAGCCAGTGAGAGAGGGAACACAGGCAGAGGGGGAGTGGGAGAGGAAGAAGCCGGCTCCCAGCGGAGAAGCCCGATGTGGGGCTCGATCCCAGGACTCCAGGACCACGCCCTGAGCCGAAGGCAGATGCTTAACGACTGAGCCACCCAGGCGCCCCTAGTCTGCCGTCTTTAATAAACCCCTGGGACAAACAGTCTCCACTTCCGTATGCACCAAAACCCACAGCCTCCCGCGGTGGGTGCCCACAGCCACTCTGGGAGGTAGTCCCAGGTCCTGGGAGTGCCACTGCCCTTTGTGATTCTAAAACCGCAAGCGGCCACCGTGGGCTCATGCGCTCACCTGGAACTCCTGGATCATGTCTGGGTACCACTCTAGTGTCCTTTCCGAGCCACTGCCACCGTGGGAGCTATTGCCCGGTCGGGCGCAGGTTCCAGACTTTTTTCAGGTTGCTCAGGAAAAGAGGGATTATCCACAGTGCACCTCGAGGTTTATGGCCATCTGAGCTGAGAGTCCCCTCCTGGGCTCGCTGACCAGAACCAGTTTCCCGCTCCACTGGGCACTCCACCGGTTCAGGCACCCCGTTCGCTCTGTGCCTCCTCGGATCCCGAGACCACAGTGCCGTACCCAGAGCTCTGCCTTTTCACTTCCTGAGCCCCTTCAGAGAGGGACGTCTCTCCCTAGAGCAGATTTCTAAAGGTTCTGATTTTGTGCTCTGGTGTCACATCACTTCCCAGGAGCCAGCTTACGGAGGCTCCCTCCCCCTTCTGTGTATCTTCCAAAATCTCCCTGCAGAATCACAACTCCGCACGTCCTACCTTGCAAAAAGCAGTCGCTTTTCTGCTTGTAGAGATCCAGATACATATTCTTACATCTCAGGTTGATTTTGTAGGTGTTCAGAATGGTTTGATAGATATCCAGCTGAATTCTGGGGACCCGTTGAAACGGGGTCCCTACTTCTCCACCATCTTGCTTCTTCCCCTTTATTTCTTTTTTCAAAAAATTTGTATTTAAATTCCATTTACTTAACATAGAGTGCAGTAAATTTCGGATGTACAGTAGTGATTCAACAGTTCCATACAACACACAGTGCTCATGGTAACAAGTGCACTCCTTAATGCTCCTGTTTAATCTATCCTCCCACCCACCTCCACTGTAGTAACCATCAGTGTGTTCTCTGTAGTTAAGATTCTGTTTCTTGGTTTGCCTCTCTCTCCCTTTTTCCCCCTATGCTCATTTGGTTTGCTTTCTAAACTCCATATATGAGTGAACTCATATGGTGTTTGTCTTTCTCTACCTGCCTTATTTTGCTTATCACAATACTCTCTACCTCCTTCTGTGTCATTGCAAATGGGAAGATTCATTCTTTTTTATGGGTGACTAATATTCCATTATATGTATATACCACATCTTCTCTATCCATTCATCAGTTGATGGACATTTAGGCTCTTTCCATAATTTAATAATTCCATATCCACTATTGTAGATGATGCTGCTATAAACATCAAGATGCTGTGTGCCTTTGAATTAGTATTTTTGTATCCATTGGGTAAATAACTAATAACACAATTGCTGGGTCATAGAGTAGCTCAACTTTTAACGTCTTGAGGAACCTCCACACTGTTTTCCAGAGTGGCTGCAGCGGCTTGCACTCCCACCAACAGTGTAAGAGGGTTCCCCTTTCTCTGTATCCTCGCCAACATCTGTCGTTTCCTGAGTTAATTTTTGCCATTCTACCTGGTGTAAGGTGGTATCTCATTGTGGTTTTGATTTATATTTCCCCGATGATGTGTGATGCTGAGCATCTTTTCAAGTGTCTGTTAACCACCTGGAAATCCTCTTTGGAAAAATGTCTATTCACGTCTTCTGCCCATTTCTTAACTAGATTATTTATTTTTTGGGTGTTGATTTTTGATAAGTTCTTTATATATTTTGGATACTAATCCTTTTATATATCTCATTAGCAGAAATCTTTACCCATTCCTAAGGTTGCCTTTTAGTTTATTGGTTGTTTCCTTTACTGTGCAGAGGCTTTTTGTCTTGATGAAGTCCCAATAGTGCGTTTTTGCTTTTGTTTCCCTCGTCTTTCTTTCTTTCTTTCTTTCTTTCTTTCTTTCTTTCTTTCTTTCTTTCTTTCTTTCTTTCAATAATTTTTTATTCTGTTAGTCACCATACAGTACATCCCTAGTTTTTAATGTAAAGTTCCATGATTCATTACTTAAGTATAACACCCTCCCTCACCTTTAGAGACGTGTCTTGCTAGAAGTTGTTGCAGCTGAGGTCGAAAAGGTTACTGCCTGTGTTCGCCTCTAAAAATTTGATGGATTCCTGTCTCGCATTGAGGTCTTTCATCCATTTTGAGTTTATCTTACACCATTTTGTATATGGCGTAAGAAAGTCATCCAGTTTCATTCTTCTGCTTGTTGCTGTCCGGTTCTCCCAACACCATTTTAAAAAAAATTTTTTTTTAAAGATTTTATTTATTTATTTGACAGAGATAGAGACAGCTGGCGAGAGAGGGAACACAAGCAGGGGGAGTGGGAGAGGAAGAAGCAGGCTCAGAGCAGAGGACTGATGTGGGGCTCGATCCCATAACGCTGGGATCACGCCCTGAGCCAAAGGCAGATGCTTAACCGCTGTGCCACCCAGGCGCCCATCCCAACACCATTTTTTGACAAGAGTGTCTTTTTTTCATTGGATGTTCCTTCCTGCTTTGTCAAAGAGTAGTTAACTCTTTTGTCAAAGAGTTGTGGGTTCGTTTCTGGGTTTCTATTACGTTCTATTGATCTCTGTGTCTGTTTTTTGTGCCAGTACCATACTGTCTTGATCTCCACAGTTCTGTAATGTGGCTTGAAGTTCAGAATTGTGATTTGCTTTTCTCTTCTTTTTCAAGATTGCTTTGGCTCTTTGGGGTCTTTAGTGATTACATACAAATTTTAAGATTGTTTGTTCTTGCTCTGTGTAAAATGCTGGTGGTATTTTGATAGGGATTGCATTAAATGTGTAGATTGCTTATGGTAGTATAGACCTTTTAACAATATTAATTCTTCCAATCCATGAGCATGGAATGTTTATCCATTTCTTTGTGTCATCTTCAATCTCTTTCATAAGTGTATAGTTTTCAGAGTACAGATCATTTACCCTTTGGTTAGGCTTATCCCTAGCTCTCTTATGTTTTCTTGTGTGCAGTAAATGGGATGAATTCCTTGATTTTTCTTTCTGTTGCTTCATTTTGGTACATAGAAATGCAGTAGGTTTCTTTAGCCTGATGTTGTATCCTGCAGTGTTATTCAATTTATTTATCAGTTCTACCAAATTACTGGTGAAGTCTTTTGCATTTTCTTTTCTTTCTTTTTTAAAAAAATATTTTATTTATTTATTTGATAGATATATATAGAGAGAGCACAAGCAGGCAGAGCTGGAGGGAGAGGGAGATGAGAAGCAGGCTCCCTGCTGAGCAGAGTGCCTGATTTGGCGCTCCACACCAGGACCCTGGGATCATGATCTGAGCCTAAGGCAGACGCTTAACTGAGCCACCCAGGCACCCCATCTCTCGTGTTTTCTACAGAGAGTATCATGTTGTCTGTGAATAATTAAAGTTTGACTACTTCCTTGCCAATTTGGATGCCTTTTATTTCTTTTTGCTGTCTGATTGCTGAGGCTAGGACTTTCAGTACTATGTTACGTAACAATGGTGACAGAGGACAGCCCCGTCTTGTTCCTGACCACAGAGGAAAGCTTTCAGCTTTTCTCCATTGGGGAAGATGTCTTACTGCTTTTAGGATTTTTAAAATCTCTATATTTTGCTTTTTTTAATGACAATATGTCTTGCTGGTGGCCTGCTTTTGTTGATTTTGATGGAGTTCTCTGAGTCTCCTGGATTTGGATATCTGTTTTCTTCCCCAGATTAGGGAAGTTTTCAGCTATAATTTCCTTGAATAAAGCTTCTACCCCCTTTTCCTCCTTTTTTTCTTCTGGGACTCCTGTGATAAGAATGTTATTTTGGTTTATGGAATCACTGACTCTCCTAAGTTTACATTCATGATCTAATACTTTCTTCCCTTTTTTTTTTAGCTTCATTATTTTCCATAATTTTATCTTAATATCTCTTATTCATTCCTGTTCTTCTTCCATCCTTGTGGTCATTACATCCAGTTGGTTCCAAGTCTGAGTTACAGCATTTTTCCTTTTCCTTTGGCCTTGACTAGTTTTTATGTCTTTTATCTCTGTGATAAGGGCCTCCATGATGTCTCCTATGCTTTTCTCAAGCCCAGCTCGTATCCTTATGATTGTTGCTTTAAATTCTGGATCAGGCATATTACTTATATCTATTAGATCCCTGGCTGTGGCCTTTTCTTGTTCTTTCCTTTGGGATGAATTCCTCTGTGTTGGCATTTTGTCTAGTTCTCTGTCTTCTTCTCTGTGTTAGGAAAGCCTGTTATGTTTCCTGCTCCTGGCAGTAATGGCTTTATAAGAAGAGATCATGTACTGTACAGGGCCTGGTGCTTCAGGAAGTGTGTCTGGTGTGTGCTGTGTGCACTCTGCTGCTGTGTTTTGGCTGTTCTTTCCCTCAGGTCAGTTGACTGCAGAGTTTCTCCTTGCCTGCAGTGGGGAGTGTTTGGACCTTGGCCAGAGCGTGGTGAGTTTTAACTATGTATGCTCTGGTCTGCTTGTTGAAAGAGATCTGGTACTGTTTCCACTAGAGCTGAAGCTTTGTAGAGCTCCGGTCAGCAGAAGTGGTGCATGCACGGGGTTTGTGCTAGAATCCTGGGGAAGTGGCTCACTGCTCTGGTTCTCAGGCGCACTTGCCTGAGAAAAGCAGCACCTGCAGAGTTCAGAGTGGCTGAGTTTGGTTGAAGTGGTTTAGGCCACCACTCATGGTGCTGTGCTGCTGGCTGCTTACTGAACTTAGTTTATGCTGAGGGGCAGGGCAGAGAAATTGCGTCAGCCCCTTCCCTTGTCCTGGAGAGGTGATTTCACGCACACCAGCATCTGGGAATCCCTCCCAGAGGAGTGAGCATTTTCCCCCTTTGTGTCCCAGGTGTCCCTCAGATCCTTACATTCACTCTGCCTGTGTCCTGGCCATCTGCCTGCCTGGCAGCATAGTGCCCTTGTCTTCTATCTCAGGCAGGCTGGCTGAGTTTTAAATCTCTAAACTTCAGGGATCTGGCGTGGCTGGTCCCATGCTTGTCCTCTGGGGGGTGGGTCTCACTGCTCTGGGACTGATGCATGTTTGTTCCAGAAGGGCATTTGCACCAAAGTGCAGGTATTTGGAGTGTGGAGTAAAGCCCAGCAAAGAGCCAGTATCCAGGCTAGCCACCGTCAGCAGGTATCTTCATGCTTATGCCCTAGCGGGGGTGGGGGGAGGTGATGGCACCCACCGACTGTTTTGTCCTTGGTGAGGCATTGCCATGTCTTCCAGATGCACTTGAAGGAGGGGGTACTGTCTCCCAGTTTGTCACAGGGGATCCTCAGGTCATGTACACTGTTCCAGGGCTATCTGCCCTCCACAGGAGCACTTTGGCACCCTCAGGGCTCCACACCAGCCAGGCCACAGACCTCTAAAACTCCAGACTTTCAGCCCCACTTGTTGTAAAAACTCACAAAAATCATCCCTTCTTGTTTTCTGTCAGTGGCTTTGGGGGAAGTGTTTTACTTGTGCGGTCTCTCTCTCTCTCACCTCTCTCTGTGACCCCAGCTCCTTCCCCTCACGGTACCCCCTATCCATTTCTCACCCGAATCTTGTCTCCACACCTCCTACCTTCTATGATCTGGCCTCTTCTCCCCCTGCAGTTGTGCAGTTTGTTCTGTCAGTCATCAGACAGATTTCTTGGTTATTCCAGTGGAGTTAATGTCTATCCAGCTGTGCTCAGGGAAGAGGGGGCCTAGGGTCATCCTAGTCCCCTGCCATCTTTTCTCCTCCCTCCTTAGGATTTTCTACATATGATATCATGCCATCTGCATATACAGACATTTTTCATTTCTTCCTTTTGATTTCAGTGCCTTCATTTCTTTCTCTTGCCCAGTTGCTCTGGCTAGGACTTTTCGTACTGTGCTGAACTTAGGTGGTGAGGAGGGACAACCGCCAGTGAATGTGATGTTAGCTGTCGGCTGACCACATAGGCCTCTAAACGTTGTGCTATTGGGGTGCCTGGGTGGCTCAGTCAGTAAAGTGTCTGACTTCAGCTCACATCATGATCTCAGGGTCCTAGGATCAAGCCCTGTGTCAGGCTCCCTGCTGGGTGGGGAGTCTGCTTCTCCCTGCCCTCTGCCCCTCCCTCCATTCATGTGCACTCTCTCTCTCTTTTCTCTCTCAACTAACTAAAATCTTAAAAGAAATAAATGTTGTGGTATCAACCAATTCAGAGACTGAGTGCAGGGCTCACAGCAACCTGTCTGTCAGGAAAAGGCAGAGAGGGGAGCGTGCCTCTGTAGGACACGCACCGAGGCGGAGACCTCATTATGACACAGATGGTCAGGCCCTATGCTTGCAGCACCATCACCCGCCCAGCAGTGCCCATGGCACCTGTGGCATCATCTGCTAATACAACCGTGGCACCTGTGGCACTGAGCAGAAATGGCAGTAGGGTGCTTAATACAGGGGATTTACTGGTTGACATGCTCCCTGATAGGCACTTAATTTTGGAATTTGCTATTCGGAGATCATTCATGGGATGAGGAGCCCAAAATGAAGAAAGTGGTTGTACTGTAACTGGGGGCTGGTGCATGAATTGGAAAATAATGATAATAAAGTAAAACAAGAGGCCATGTTTGTACTCTGAGTTCATGGAACTTTTCCTATCAGCAAGATACAATGATACAAGGGACAGGAACTTTTCTTTTGGTATTTTCATTGACTAACAAGAACGTGAAAGATGACCCATCATTTTCATGTGGCCATTATAAATGTGCACTTATAATTGATAAAAATAGGTGAAAGCTAAGTTATTCTTTAGCATATTTCCTTTGATGGCACCACTGCATCCTAAAAGAGTCTAATTGCTCTTGAATCCTCACCTCCTAAGAAAATGTATGGTTTTATAAGGTATGGCAGTAGTGAGTGTCCTCCCTAAAAAGTAGCTACTGTTGCTGACAAATGACAAATAGCTAATATTATTCTCTCTTAACAGAGGAATTCTTTTCTTTTAACACAAATCTGCCTTTTTTTTTTTTTTAATTAAAGAGCTGAAAGCAGAGAGCGGAAACAGCCTCACGTCCATTTAGGACAGCTTTGCTGCCAACAGAGTTATTAACATTTTTAGATCCAGAATTCTGGGTAAGTGATTTTCAGCCTATGTCTGTCATTTCTAGCGGTCCTGTTTGTTTCTCTAAAAAATGTTTATGTAGCAGCAGACTAATACAATGAGGAAAGAGAGAAATGTCTTTTTCTCCAAATTCCTGAGAGTACATTGTGTTACCAAACTTTTTTATGGTATTCTAAGAAATCTCCAGCATCTGACCCTGATTAACTGAGGCCATCCTTGGGTCCAAGCTGTCAGTCACCAACATGCCTTCCTCAGGTGCTAGAGCCTGGGTATGTTTCCTTGTGAATTGGTTGGGCTCAGGGGAGATCTCAGCCGTCTGTGCAGACAGGGACAAGCAGGTGCTGTAACACGGAGACATTGTTTTCCAGTCTTGTTGTCACTGTCAGTGTCTTCCTCCCAGTGACACTTTCACATCACAGTTACTTGGGGAGTCTGTTCATGTTCAGTGGCCTTTGGAGGGGCACCGGTCACTGTACTAGCTGAGATGTTTTCCGCTCCTCTAGGGGCGAAGTTTTTCTCCCTTGGGAGTGATTCATCTGATGTGAATGTATACATTGGGAGAAATAAATCAGCTACTCAGTGTGACCCAAACGTTAGTGTGGAAGGGAATAATTTAAAAGGAAATCAACTAAAGAGTTAGCAGTCATTATTTCTAGGTTATGAGGTAATGAGAAACTTTTTCTTTTTATTCCTCCTGTTTTTCTCGTGTCCAGATACACACTCACAAGGGTTGTATAATATTATGCAGGTGAAAGAAAACCTATATTGTCTTTCCCTTCTCTTAGGTTTCAGGTGTTGCAAATGCCCTAAATGTTAAAAGCCTGTAAGCGTAGCTGCAGTATTCATTACCCAATGAACAGTTGTAACATTCTGTAGAATAAGAACATTTTCATGTGTATTTGTTAAAAAACTGTTCATTCACTTAATCATTATCCAGACATTTACTGAATATGTAATCATGTCAGAAACCAGATTAGACACAGTAAAGTCACACATGAATAAGAGGCTCTGTGTTGTTGAAATGCTCACCAATGCCATTTCCTCAAATATAGATGCAACAAGTATAGAAAAGGATAATGCCAATATAGTGACTGGTTTTGGAGGGAATTCACAAGACAGATTGATGTATTTGTGAGGATATCTCTCCTAAAGTAAGAAAACAACTGATTTTGAGAGTTGAGTAAAAGGTTTGTAAGTGATAAATCACATTTACTATGATTGGGGATGAACTTCTCTCACAAAGAACAGTTGATACTCGTTTCCAGTGTCCACAGTGTCACCATTCTAAATGTTGTCCAAATGAAGTCCTTACAACACTATACAGGTTATATTGTCTCTAGGGCTTCCTGTCTTTGGGTATCATCACCCTCTCTCAGATTCCTTATTATTCTCAAGGCTTACACACTTGGCAGTTTTAAAGTTACCTGAAGAAAGGAATCAAATGTTTATTTTTTAAATTTTTTTGTTTTGCAGCATAAAAATTTATTTTATTTTTTATTTTATATGTTCAGTTAGCCACCATATCGGACATCATTAGTTTTTGATGAAGTGTTCAATGAGGAATCATGTGTTTAAAATAAAGGTATAATGTTTTCCCTGTGGAATCCTGGGAACCACAAGGTTTGAGGATGGGAGAGAGAAGATCATTAACCCCTACAACCGTCATAACCCACCCAAATACTCCAGGTAGGTTGTAGCTAATTTGGCCTTGTAATCACAAAGCAAGGACACCGATGATGTGAGGACTCACATGGAGAGAGAATTTCCAATTCTGAAATGGTTGGCTGGTACAGAAGGATAGTAGTTTTCTCTCCAGCATAGAGATTCTTGGAGTTAGAATGCATTTACCACTAAAAAAAAGTTAAAAAAAATGGGAGAACTAATATGAGATTGCTAAATTTTTATTTTGTTAAATAAGAAGATCAAGGCCCTTTCCAAAATATTACCATTACTACCACCATAGTTCAACAAAACAAAGAATATTATTAAACAAAATAGTAAGAAGATAGTATTGAATAAAGAATACCCTTTTATAGTGATTTCATTTAGAGGAAACCCCTCGTTTCCTTTATGTCTCTTATCTAAGAGCCTAGAGAAACTATTACCCACCTCCTTTCATAGGTGTATAGGGAGGAAATTAATTAAAAACCATAAAACTATGTTAATTTTCTATTTACAACCCAACATCTCCTTCTTCTCTATAATAGTGATTCTCAGACTTTAGCCTGATCACCTGTAGTGTTTGTTGAAAACATCAGTTGCTGGGTCCCTGCTCAGATAGTTGGTCAGTAGGTCTGAGGTGGGCCCAAGATTGGGCATTTCTGATTTGGTGCCAAGTGATGCTGTTGCTGCTGGTCCAAGGCCACACTACCTTCCAGGAAACGCCCGAACTCCTTACCAGGCCACAGTGGGTAAAAGTTAAGCTACTCTAACAGAGAGACCCAAAAGCAGTGTGGCTCGATTGATATTAAATAATATAGAAGCTTTTTCTCCTACAGTAGTTTGAAGGCATTCCTCTATTGGTGGGTGGTTCTTTTTCCATCTTATTTTTCCATTCTCTCTTAGGGTTTGGTAAAGCTAGGTACCCTCTACATTCACATTCCAGCCAAGAGGAAGGGTGGGAGAAGAGTGAGAGCAAATGGTTTCATGTTTGAGAAGATAACTCAGGAGTTACACACGTTGAATCTCCGGCATTGTGTTGGTGAGGCCACGTTCAGAAATGTGATGTGCAGAAATGTCATATGGTGGCCCTGTGCCGTTAAACTAGAAGCGGAAGATAGAGTGGGTATCAATGGGTAGTTGGTTTCCAGCACAAAGGCCCTGCTGGTGTATCAGGTGCCTCTAAGGGTGTGTTATTTCCCATAAAAGTGACAAGTCTTGGAAGAAGTAATCAGTGTCCTGCTAATCCTACATTAAAATAAATTTCCCTGTGAAGTAATTTCTTAATACCTTATACATATTTCTATTACTGTACTTAATCACATCTCATAGTTATGTTTATTTATCTGTAGCCCCTGATTAGTCTTGAAGTTATGAATTGAGTATTTCTCTCCTTATAATTTCTGTCTAATTCATACTTATTTACAAAGTCAGTATGTAGTACAATTCTTGGTACATGATAAACACCCAATAAATGCCTTTTGCATAAATGAATCAATACATCTTCTGTTGGTAAAGGTCAATATTATTTCCTTAGCTCTCTTCCATCTAACTCATGACTTGGCTGACCATTTTTCTACACACAGTGTTCTCTTTACTGCACTCTTTACATCTTTGTTTCTTAAAGTGTAGATCAGAGGGTTAAGGGTGGGTGTGACGATCGTGTAAAAGAGAGTGAAGAACTTCCCTTCATCTTGGGATGTGCTATTCTGTGGCTTCATGTACATGTAAATGAGTGTTCCATAAAACAGAGTTACTACTGTGAGGTGGGAGCCACATGTATTAAGGACCTTACGCCACCTTGCTTCTGACTTGATCCTCACAACAGCCTGAGTGATAACTGCATATGAGATGAGAATTAGTGACAGAGGTGCTAGAAGAAATACCACTCCAAGAGCAAAGACAATGATCTCCATTACTTTTGAGTAGACACAAGCC